>NC_056742.1:75396427-75566982 GCF_019279795.1 Protopterus annectens
AGAGTCAGCATCTTGAATTTTGGAATCTCGAAAAAGGTGTTTAGAGTAGACAGGTCCAGGATGGTGCGCCATGAATGGTCTCTTCTGGATACCAGGAAAATTCTCGAGTAGAAACCTTGTCCCTTTTCCTCTTCTGGTACCAACTGAATAGGCCCCATGCTTGAGAGAGAAAGTATTTGCTCTTGGGCCTCTGCCCACTGATTTTGGGGGTAGGTCCGGCCACCCGCTTGGTGTTGGCAACGTGTGGAAGTGAAATCTGTATCCATGGGACACTATATTTGAAACCCATTTGTCCTGGGTAATGAGTTCCCAATTCTTTGCATGAAGAGCAATCCTTTCCCCCAAAGGGGCAGTCAGTTTATAAGTGCTTGGAAATTTTAAAAGGAAGTCAGTGAGACAGTTTACCATCGGGGGGATTCTTATTACTCCCAGATTTGGAAGTGGAGGTCCCCCCACTGCTTAGTCCTGTGTCTCCCCTGTGACTGAAACCTGGGGTTTTTGCTGTGTCTGGGTTTGGCTTGAGAAGACCTGGAAGGGGCTGGAAAGAACCAATTCTTAGAGGGCCAGTGCCTGCTAAATCTACGACGCTGAACTTGTAAGAAATCTTTAACAGTTTGCACAGATTTAGCTTCATCTTCCATCTTTTTAAGAACTTCCTCAGCCTTGTTGCCAAACAGGCGGTCCTGATTTAAGGGAGCATCCAACAATTTACCTTTAACATGATCAGGCAAAGATTGCTCTTTAAGCCAAGTATGCCTTCTGAGCACAGACCCAGTAACAGCAGCCCTGCAAGAGGCCTCTAATGAATCAAAACCACACTGCAAGGCATGTTTTCCAACTTGTTCAGTAGAATGCATTAAATCCAGTAATTCTCTATTTTCCACACAGTCAGGAATCAACATCATTTTCTGTTTAAGCAGTCCAATAACATGCTGCTGGTACTTTAACATATGAAACTGGCAGTTTAAAGCCCTAATGGCCAAGGTCGCAGAAGTGTAAACCTTCTTACCCCATCTATCCAGTGCCCTGGAGTCTCTACCTGAAGGGGTAGGATTTTTAGCAGTAGAAGCCTTAATGCCCTTGGGCCCCTGTGAAATAGTCTCTGGATCCGCAATAGGAATTTTAAAAAGGAACTTGTGAGTCTCAGGGACCCTGTAGTATCAGTCAGGTTTTCTGGGAGCAGGAGGAAGGAATCAGGGGCCAAAGTAGATTCCGAAAAAGCATCAACAATGTCTAGTACAGGAGGAATAGCTAAACGCCTATGCTGAGATAGGAAAAGGAAATCCCTAAGCCTCTCTTCTGAATCTGAAAAATCCTGGCTTTCCCAGTGGAAATGCTCCCTTAGAGTATGTAAGGTTTCCCCAAAAGAAAAATCCTCAGGAGGGGAAGCAGAGGGAATGAAGTCCTCTGCATTAGAATCTTCGTAAGTAGATAAGGGCAAATCCAGATCAGAAGAATCAGAAAAAACAGAATCCTGATCAGAAAATTCCTAATCAACTTCAGTCCTGGTCCTCTTGGGGGGGGGGGGGGTTGGCTACCCCCGATTAGAGTTATTAGACCTTCAGCCATTCTTATTTGTTTTTTAGGCATAGAGGCCTGAGCATCAGTTTTTTATGCATGGTTCGAGATTTAGGCCCAAGTAAAGAAGGAGTCAGTTTAATATGCAAGTCCATAGGCCTGAATACACCCTCAGAAGCCGGTGCCTGCACAGCGGCTCCGGACCCATCCAAGGTAGAGACATCCGCAGGTTCCATAGTTGAAGCATCTCGCAGCATACTTGACTCCAAATGGGTCTCAGTAGAGGCCTGTGAATAAGAAGTAGCGGGTATCCGGGGCTGCGAAAGCGCCTCACTGAGTATCGGCCAACTGGCTTAGGAGAAGCGTCGTCTGCAGTTTTAGACCGCGGTGGCCTGTCTCTGTGTTTATGTTTGCGTTTTTCTGGTATCCCGGTAGTTGGATGGCTAACCGACGACATCTCAGGATAATTAAACAGAGAACAGAAACATTTAGAGGCGAAAATATACAGACGACGGATAGTGCGCTGTTTATATAAAGCACAAAACATACAGCAAGGTACATCATGGTCAGGGCCTAGGCAAGGAATACAGTATGAATGAAAATCTTTATGAGGTATTTGCTTTCCACAAGTAATACAATTATTAAATTTTACTGACATCGGTAAGGAGCAGGAAAACGTTTCCCCAACAGGGTACTTAGCTTTAGTTGAAGACTTCGGTTCTAAAACTCGAAAACGAAAATTTCAGGAGTCAGCCAACTGGCACTTATGAACTGATTCTGCTTCAGGCACCTCACAGCAAGAAAGACTGATGTAATGGCGTTGGCTGCATGTTTTATACCCCTGACGACCTGACGTCATGGAAGGGACAGCAACTGATGCAGGACCCAAGACTTTGTTAATCAGGCTGACTGAGGGCTACCTGCAAGCAGATAACCCAAATGTAATGACTGCAGCAGTGAAACACGAAGAACATACATACATTTATTACTGAGCACTTCCTCTCACCTAAATTCTACATGACTGACAAAGCCAGAAATATTGTCAAAAACATATGGTTGATCCTTGCCAGAATTAATGTACAACTAAAAACATTTCTCTCACTGAGATATTCCCTTACAGAAATTAGACACACAAATAATGTCAGAAATATCAACTATCTGGTTGATCCATGCAAGAATGACTGCAAAAGTTGTATTTGAATTGTTTATCCAATCTCTCTTCTCAATCCTTTCTAACCTCTTTTGATGGATTCCTATTGTTATCATGCAATATTTTAAATGCCCTAATTATCCCTTTTTAACAGCTTCTGTTCTAGATTACACTAAAACCTGTATCAGATTCTACTAAAAACTACTGCTGCTGGTTTTTCACTTATGATCCCTCTATTTCTTTCTCCTTGCCTATAGTTGGACATCACGAAAGGGAAGACTATCTGTGGCTTGCAGTCAAAATAAATTTGTTGCCTATTCCAATTCTTTTACCTTTCCCTCTCTAATTATTTGCTCCCAAAACCTTGGCTCAGGTGTTAAAATTCTTAATCATAATGAAGGTTAGAAATATCTTGAAAAGTGGAACTGTGAATATAAGTGGCCACAGTTGGTCTACAGTTGTCTGATACAGTTTATTTCATTTAGTTGCTAAGCAACGGCCAAAAACTTGTTACATTTTGTTAGTGAAACCAGCTGTTACAATGTATCCAGTTTGTGTGGCCACAGTATTAATTCATTTAGCCAGAGTACCTTCTCATGGCGCCTCTGTGCTTACCAAGCGCACCATGAGAAGATACTAATCGGAAGCCATTACCACTGAGTGCCTTTCACAAGCGTGAGAAACTCTATTTCAGATTTGTAGCGGAGCTTAATGTAAAACACACTAGTAGTAATACCAACGCTAGTAGTAATAGTAACTGAACGTGTAAATTCCCTTGTATAGTTACCATTCAGAGTGTTTTTACATTAAGCTCACATTAAAGATATTTTAGAAAATCCCGTTTAAATGTTCTTGATAAAGCAATTGGTGGCAGCCAATGGGATTCTTGCAATACAAGCCACCACTTGAATCCCCCCCCCATTATTAACGGCCTTATTCGAGTGTCCGGTGTGTTTTGACTATGTGCTGCCGCCCATCTTGCAGTGCCAGGCAGGCCACCTAGTCTAATCAGTGCCATCACAAGCTTAGCTGTTGCCCAACTCGTCGTGGTCCACTCATTCCTAGTATACGGAATATGGCCACGGAGAAGGTTGCCTCAACTTTACCCTTCCTTGCAAGGTAAGAATCTAGTGGAGAGACGGTGTGCAAAGGAAATCACTTGTAGCTGCAGTGATTGTAGTGTGATGACAGTAGTTTGTTCGACTGTAGTAGCTGCTGGATGCTAGGCATCGCAAGTATTTTGACTGGTACCTAGGTCTCAGCAGTTATGTGCTTTCTTTGCTGCAGGTCTGTTTTCCTTTTGGGTATTAGGACTTTTTGTTGCTAGGAATAGTTGTGCTATTAATTTTGTTTGTGAAATCCAGGCTGGCGAGGAGCTCACTGAGCTTTGAACATAGTAAACAGCTTTTAAAACATTACTGCTTCATATGTGACCGTCATCTGTGTCAAACACAAAACAAAGATACTAAAATGTTAATGGGAGTTGATGGAATATGTAGAAAAGTCCAGGCTTCCATCATTATAGTGGAAAACGTAAAGTCCAAGCAAGATTGGGTGCAGGTACTTGCCGTGAGTCAAACCCTACAGTGAAAATGCCCTTCCCGATTGAAACATTTACAAAGTGAAACTTGACTATGCAATGGATTCTAGTGTTAATCTTTGTCAATGGGATGAAGCTTTATAATATGGGTGCAGAAAGCTTGAGCCATATAAATTGTATTATTGTCGTTGTCATCCTGTGCTTGCAGTTCAGATCATGAAAGTTGGGAAGCTGTTAACATTTGCACTGAAATAAGAAAACGTTATGCGGAATACAAAAGAAGAAATATTTCCCCATGAAGCAGTCTGTACTTTAATAGAGATTGTTTAAGTTAACTTTTACAGGTAATGTAAGTACATTTTCACTTTCCGACAATAACACAAACCACAGACACATTTATTTGCATTTTACAGTACAAGAAAAAAGAAAAAAACAATAATGCATTATTAAGCCTAAAGTGCAAAGTAATGAATGGAAAATATATGAGAGGGATTATTTTTGAAGCATTTTTAAAAATATAGAAGCATGTTATTTACTTCTGAAAGGAAGAAAGGGGGATCCATAGTAGCAGAAAATGGCATGGAGTGGGGGAAGTGATGGCGGTTACAGGAAGGTATGTGCAACATGGGCAGGAGAAATGTATAACAGGATAAGGTTAAAGGGCAGAAAGTATACAGAGAAAATGGCTAAAGTATTGGAAATGAAATATGATAGTGGGGGATGCGATTCATAAAGAATTACATTATGGGTGGATTTGATTGGAAGCAATTTTAATGGTTTCATTAGGTTTCTTAAATATGTTGTGGGACAAATGTGTGTGTGTGTTGCATAGTAATTGCCTCTGGCATTTCTTTAAGTTTTTACTTGAGGGTAAATGTGAATTGAGACAATTTTTCTTGACTTTGGGAGATATTGTGATTACTCTGAATAAGTTTGTTATGGGAGGATGAAGAAGGAAAGAGCATACTTAAGTTAGAAGTGGTTTTGACAAATTCATAGATATCCAGTAAGAAAGTCTAGGGTTTCTAGTTTGAATTGTTTATAAAAAAATAGCCAAAGAGGTGGTCACTTCTTTGTTTACTGGAAGTTGTTTGGTTTTAGCCAAACCTGAAAAAAATGTTCACTGTTGCAATTAGTTATGAATTAGCAAATTCTAAGTTAGGTCATTTGTAAAGGGATTATTTTCTTTTTAGCCATTCCAAGTAAAGACCGTATTTCAGATGTGGGAGAAGTATTCTTTTTAATTAACAGTTCTTCCTTCAATGGACAGAAGGTAGCTTATTTGTCAGGCCTAGATAAGCAATTGCGTTTTGTAAGCATCGGTGGTATGAGATGTCCAATATTTGGTCAACCAGATTCCAAGACATCTTTAATATATTACTTGTCTGGGATGGATTTTGATTTTTATGAAGTTACAAAGTCTCAAAGTGTCTTTTATTTTTGTGTTTAATATAATAATATTTAAAGCCAATACAGTTACATTTTTGGAGCAGGTCCTGTTCAAGATTTTTTTCCAATAGTAGCAGATGGGCTCCACCTCTAAATAGCCATGCCATCTGCAAAAAATCTAAATTGGTAGTCTGGAAAGCTCAGCTGCAAGATGGTTGATGAAAAGAGCGAAAAGTGTGTGTGTGTGTTTGTGTGTGGGGGTCAAATACAAAACTTTGGGGAATACCTTCAATTTTGTGGAGAAGCTGGAGAGTCAAGAACAGACCTTAATGTAAACGTGTCTCTATATGAGGTAGTGTTTCAACCAATCTGAGGCTTTAAGGCCTTAAGGCAGCAATTAACAGCATATTGAGTGAAAATTACTGATTGTGATAACAAAAATCTTTCGTCAGTCCCAAGAATATGGTCCCATTAGGTAGATTTTTACCCATATTCATAGTAATGTCATTTATTAGGGTATATAAAGCATTAGTTGTTTCCTTAAGAATTTCTGTTTTTATATACATATTTAAAAAGTTTTGAGCCAGTTTCATCCAGAGTGGAAAGTAGTTAGAGAGTTTGGATTACAAGTTTTTTGAAAAAGGAAAACTTTTAATTATTTCCAAACTGATGGAATAAGACGGATACTTTATAGGTGGGATATAGTGGGGTTATTAGGTGTTAATTAAAGAAGGAAAAAAAAACAAGAGTGCAGATTATTAGTTCCTACTGGTTCAGCAGATGGAATTTTTTTCAATAAATCATACACAAGCAGTTCAACTGTGCATGTCAGGTGTTTAAGTGCTTTGTGAAGTCTCATTAATGGGTTATGTTCAACTGCAATGAAGCAACTAAGTTTAGAGTAGTGCAGTTTACACTATGTAACAGAGTTCTAGAGATATTTGATGGGTCCTGAGTTTGCAAGAGGAAGAGAAAGAAGAGGTAGTATTTTAAAACTTAAATGTGAAGCATTTTAATATCAAGGGATGGGGAAAACCAAGTGAGAGCAGTGGTTTGACAAATTCATAGTTGGAAATATAGTGAGGAGTAAGAAGAAAAAAGTGGAAGGAAGGAGATGTGACTTAAAAAGCCTTCATGGATACAGAATGAAGAATGTTGGTATGCAGAAGACAGTTGCATTGTAAATGAAACAGTTTATTGACATGTATAAATAATGAGCACTGGAGAAAGGCTTATAGTCAAAGTACATTTTATTATCATTTAGAACTATACATGTATAGCCTAAACGAAATTTTGTGCATCATAGGATCATATGATCATAGGAAGTTTCTAGGCTATTGGCCCTGAGGCCCTTATAAGCCTAGCCAAGAGTTTAGCCCATGTATAGACAAATCAGCACCCAATGCCCCTGTCCAGCAAGGACACGGATGGAATCCAGTGATGTATTTTCTATTTCCCATCCAGTTATCCACGTTGTGCTTAAAAAGGGGTAAAGAGGTAGTCTGCTTGACGTGGAGAGGGAGTCTATTCCACGGATGGGGGAGTCTCTGGAACACAAATCTATCCTACCGACAAGTCCTATTAATGTCACAGACCAGGATGAGGTCGCATGTGTGGGTTACTCGAGTGGAGGCTTGACTTGCGGATACGCAACTGTCCCATCAAGACAGCGTCAGAGTTCACCTTGTATGCCAGACAGAGGTCACCTCTGTGGAGTCTTCATGAAACAGAGTAAAAGGATAAGGCTTTTAGCCTGTGTATGGTAGATTTTTGGGGCCTTAGATTCTCCTGGTGAGGAACCTCTGTGGTTTCTCCAGCTGCTGCATGTGCTTTGCAAGGTACATGTTGAATGGGTCACTGTACTCAGGGCCCTTATAAGGGAAGAATACAGGGATATTATGACCTTCTTGTCTCTGAATGAGATACCTTTACTTATGAGGTGAGCCATCTAGAAAGCTTTCCATACAATGAAAGCAACCTGGTGGTCAAAAGTCGGGTTGCTATCAATCTGGGTGCCCAAATCCCTCATGACTGACTGCATGCTTAGGATGTTATTAATGTGACAATTTGTGGGAACGCCACTCTTCCCAAAGGGGATGGTGATGCATTTTTTTGTATTCAGCTTGAGGCCATGTTTCTGGCACCAGTCATTTGTTTGGGCGAGACCCTCTTGGAGGATGTCCACCTCACTAAGGGAATTGATGACAGCATCCAGCTTGCAGTCATCTGCAGACTTGGTCAGCCATAGCCCACTGGTTTTGGCCTGCACCTCAGAAAAGTATATCCCAAATAACAGAGGCCCCGAACCCGGACATACACCACTCGATACAGGTCTACTGCTTGAGGTGGCTTCCCCTATTTTGACTAGGTTGGTTCCATCAGTGAGTCAGTTAGCTACCCATCTGGCAACATACAGATAGATGGCTAATTGAGAGAGTTTATCTATTACGCCTGAGTGAGGAACAGTGTTGAGGCTTTGGCCAGGTCAAGATAGGCAGTGTGCACCATCTTCCCTTCGTCCATGGCTTTGGTGACGGTCTCTCAGCTCATTTCTTGAGATTACAAAGGAAAGTGAAACAACACATTAAAGTTATCTCTAGTATGCAGCCTGCAACTTAAAGCTGGATCCCTGTCCATAAGGCTGGTGATGTGCTAGGTCCAATGATTTATCACATCCTGCTTTCATCACTGAGGGATGGGGAATTTTCATTGGCCTTGAAAGAGACAGTTGCTATCCTGACCCTCTAAAAATATCTTTAGATCCAAATAACTTTTAACTGCTGCCTACTCTCTAACCTCTCTTTTCCAGAAAGTTATCAAGAAAGTTGTAAGTTATCAAGTAGAAATCTATCTTGCAGTTGATAGACTGATGGACCCCTTCAATCAGACTTTCACACTCACCATAAGAGTGGTTAATGTTATGGCAAGAGACCAGTGGCATTATTCATTGTTGCTCCTTCTGGATCTTTCTACAGCATTTGACACTGTAGATAACAGTATTTTGACAGAATGCTTGGGCACTTATTTTGATATTTCTGCCATGGGGCTTTTTTTTTTTTTTGTTAACCTCCTACTTCTCTGGTTATCCCCACGCTCTACTCAGGGTTTAATTCTTCTTCTTTGCTTCATTATACAGTCTCAGTTGTAGAGTATCACAGGGTTCTACTGTAAGCCCTTTACTATTCTTAGTGTAGATACTTCTTTTAGAAGATCTTTCAAGTTAAATAGGTCTAGCTTACTGCAGCTATGCTGATGACACCCAGGTGTCGGTGTCTGTGTTCCCTGACTGAAGAGCTAAAAGCTAGATATTCATGGCTATCCATGTCATTTAAAATTAACCAACAACACTGACACCTTGGTAGTTTCTGCAACCTTGACAGATTCTTCTGCTCCACTTCCGCCCATTTGTATTATGTACTATGCTAACAAGCTTGAATTTGTTATTAAAGTATGGAATCTTGATGTTATTCCAGACTTGTGATTAACATTTTGGGATCAGCTGTTAGCTGCAGTGAAGTCTTCCTCTTTCCATAAGTGAAACACACCAAGAATCTACTTCAAGCTGATCTCTTGGTCATAAGCTGATCTCTTGGTCATTGTTCATGCCTTGCTCCCTTCCAGATTGGATTACTGCAATGTCCTTTACCTGGGACTTCCTAACACTTAGTTGCTTACAAATGATGCAGTGCTCTGCAGCTAGAATACTTAGCAGTACGTCACATTACCAGGACATTACACCCGTTCTGCACAGCTTTCACTGACTGCCTGTGCATTATAGGATCACCTACAATATCCTAGTGTTAGTTTACTCTTCCATTTGTGACCTCAGTCCTTGCTACCTGAAGGAGCTTGTTGTACCGTGCTTGGCCTCTGACGAGCTGCAGACTAAGAAATGTTACTGTAGGCTTGTTTGTGGAAACATTTCATTTTGGGTGCATGCATACATGGACATAATTATGAGGAAGTTGCTTCTGAAATAATACATTGTGTATCAGGGAAGTGCTTGTGCATATATGGTCTCACTGCTGAAGTGACTGCTGGGCCAATTTGTGTCATTTTGGTGCCTGTGCATACAGGATGCAAACAACTGGAGGGGTTACTTGGGACATAAAAATAAGTCAGTCTGCAAATTACATTAGGTTACATCACTTCTGCTTGCATAATTCTATTTGTGATTATACTGTCAGAGTGAGATAAATCCACGGTGGTGGTGCTGCGGGGTAGTGTTGTCGCCTCACAGCAAGACGCTGACCGGTTCGACTCTCAGATAGAGCGTCTTCTGCGTGGAGACACGCGTGAATGGGCATACCTTCGTTGAAGGTTGTGCGTTAGGGCTGGCAACTCAGCACGTAAAAATAACTGCCAATCATTAGCGGACAAGAGTTCCGCTATGGTGATCCCTAACCGGGAAAAGCCGAAAGACAGAACAACAACTGTCGGAGTGAGATAAAGGTGATCACTAAGTGACTATTGACAGGATGGAACTACCATTTTTTGGGGGCATTTCTCCTGGCTTTGTCAGTCGTGTGGAATTTAGATGGGAGGAAGGGCTCAATAATATCCAAGTGTTATACTATTTGACTGAATGACTCAGATCTTCTCCTTACTGATGCTAACGAGTCTGTTACACAACAGCTGCACAGTGTACTATAATGAATGCTTACTCAACAGGTTATGTGCAGCAATTATCACCTGCATCTCAGCATGTATACCTTTGCAGTAATGAAAGGAAGGTCATTAGCAATATGTGCAGTTACAATATAGCAGTGCTCATCACTTTTCTGGGAAAAGTCTCAGCTGCTGTCACTGTTATTCACATAAGTACAAGTCGTTATCGCTTTGATGAATGCACAAGCCAGGCTGTTTTTTTTTTTTTCTCTGCTTGGAGTCATTGCAAGCAAATCCCCTCTTTCATCAACTGCCTAGCCTCCTGAACCCCTGATTTTTTTCTGGCTGTATATACACATTTTACATTTGTGCATGTGTGTATATGGATATATACATATGTAAATAATGTACTTGCACATATATACATTGGTCACACACACATATATAATTTTGGTGATTGTGTGTATCTCAACATTTTCCTGAAGGGTCAATTTGGGTGAGTGTTTCATTTAGGGACATGTGTATAACATGCAGTAATGAAGATGTTGGTAGCAGAAATAATTAATTTGTATACCAGGGAAGTGCTTGTGCATACATGGTTAGACTGCTGAAGATCGCAATACAGATACGGTGCAATAGGTACAGGTTATCTATAGCTCAGGTTTCAGTGATGGTTATTATATTTTTTTGTTTATGTATTCAGCTTTCAAGAATAATTTATTATCTGTTAATATGCACATAATGCATTGAGGAAAACTGATGGGTCTTATTGTAACCAGAGTGATGGGTAGATGTGATAACTGGAATTATTATTTTTGTATGAACCAAATCAGTTTGACATTTCTGCTTGTATTACTGTACTTCTGCTTATACTCAGTAGTTGGGCATGTTTCCATGCTTTGTCAGTCATAGGTGGAAATTAGGTGGTAGGAGGAAGGGCTCAGTATCATCCAAATGTTATATTATTTTGACTGAATTATAATGATACAGTATTTCTACTGAATGATAATGAATTCCTTTGCACTCCACACTAACATGTATTAGAAAGTACAGTTGTGTACACTTACCATAAATGTAGATGTTAGAGTATATCCACTGTTGCGGTCATTACATTTGGGTTATCTGCTTGCAGGTAGCCATCAGTCGGCCTGATTAAAGTCTGGGTCCTGCGTCTGCTGCTATCCCCTCTTTCAGGTCAGGGGTATAAAACATGCAGCCGACACCATTACATCAGTTTTTCTTGCCCCAGATGTCAGGTGCCCCCCTAATGGGAAGCAATTAAATATAAACATAGAATGACATACCTCCAACAAAAAAGCAAATACACCAAAAAGGCTTTTAAGCATAGTAAAGGAAATTACAGGTATAGCCAAAAGAAGTTAGGGGGCTGGAGGGAGGGTAACCAGGAGTGCAACAGAGAATACACTCGAAAGTAAAGTTGTGTACACTTACCATAAATGTAGATGTTAGAGTGTATTCACTGTTGCAGTCATTACATTTGGGTAATCCTGCTGGCAGGCTGCCCTCAGTCGGCATGAATTCCAAAGTCTTGGGTCCTGCATCGGCTACTGTCGCCCCTTCCCTGACATCAGGGGTATAAAAGAAGCGGCCAACGCCATTTTCTTCAGTTTTTCTTGCTCCAGATGTCAGGTGCCCCCTAAGAGGGTAGCCAAAAAAGGGGGATGGCGGGTGGGTAACCTGGACTGCAACAGTGAATACACTCGAACATCTACATTTATGGTAAGTGCACACAAAGTACAGTTTTGTACCTACCATAAATGTAGATGTCCGATAGATATGCAACTGCAGTCATAACATATGGGTTGTCCTGCCTCAGGCAGCCCTCGGTCGGCCAAATTCCAAAGTCTGGGTCCTGCGTCGGCTGGTGTCGCCTCCTCTCAGACGTCACCACGGCTGGAATATAAAGGCATCGGCCGACGCCATCTTCTTCAGTGTTTCTTGCCCCAGATGCCAGGTGCCCTCCAAGGAAGGCTAAATTTGGTAAATGGATAAAAATAATCCCAAACATGCACAACAGTAATAAACAGATACACCATAGGAATACCCCCAGCTAATGGGAAAAGGGGTAGGGACCCAAAAAGAAGGATACAGAGGGGTAGGAGGGAGGGAAAATCCAACTGCAATTGCATATCTATCGAACATCTACATTTATGGTAGGTACAAAACTGTACTGTGTCCTTCAAGAATGCAACTGCAGTCATAACATATGGGTTGAATACCATAGCCAAGCTGGGGGTGGATGGAACTAAGATAAGGATGGTGTAGGTAAAATCCCCTGCAGGACTGCCGAAGCAAAGCCTGCTCGGGATCTGGAATATAAGGGCAGGTTGTAGTGCTTGGTAAACGTATGCACGGAGCTCCATGTAGCAGCCTCTAAAATGTCCTTTGTTGCCACTCCTCTTAGAAAAGCTGTGGAAGTGGCCATAGCTCTGGTGGAATGTGGCCTAATATTGGGTGGCACACCTTTTCCATGGAAAGAATAGCAGAATCTGATGCAATGTCCAATCCATTTTGAAATTGTTTGTTTAGAGATTGCTTTTCCTTGCACTCCAGCAGCATAGGCTACAAGCAGTTGGTCAGACTTTCTGGTGGCCTTAGTTCTGTCCAAGTAGTAACGTAGTTGTCTGTGTATGTCCAACGTATGCAGCAGCTTTTCCCCCCTATTTTGAGGATTGGGGAAGAATGCAGGCAGGTGAATAGCTTGATTTAGAGACACCCTGGAAATAACTTTGGGCATGAATTTGGGATTGGTTCTTAGAGAAACTCTGTCTTGATGAAAAATGAGGAAGGGGTGCACTGCCATGAGTGCCTGTATCTCCGAAACTCTTCTTGCAGATGTGACTGCCAATAAGAAGGCCGTCTTCCATGAAAGAAATTGCATTTCTGAACTTGCTGCTGGCTCAAATGGAGGAAGAGTTAATTTTTCTAACACAAAATTGAGGTCCCATGCAGGTACTGGCTGTTTTCTGGGAGGTTTGATATTCTTTATTCCTCTTAGAAACTGTCTTAGCAAGGGATGAGAAAACACTGGAGGGTCACAGTTGTATTTTGCTGAGATTGCTGAGGCATGAATCTTTATTGAAGAGTATGAAAGTCCAGTATGAAGTAGTTCTGCCAAGTATTCTAAAATCTGAGGTATACTTGGTAATGCTGTGTCCTGACCCCTGTTGGCATTCCAGATGCTGAATCTCTTCCATTTGGCTGAATATGTTTTCCTTGTGGAAGGTCTGCGTGCTTCCAGCAAGATTTCTTGAACCGATTTTGATAGAGAGTTAGGTGGAGAAATCATGTTAGCCTCTAGGCTGTCAGATGTAATGATTTCAGGTCTTGATGTACAGTCCTGTAATTTTGTTGTGTTAGGAGCAGAGGCCATGGTTTGGTCCGAGTTATGGTCAATAGCAATGGGTACCAGTGCTGCCTTGGCCAGTCTGGAGCTATCAAAATCCCTGTTGGTTGTTCTGCTTTGATCTTCAGTATCACCCTGGTCAGCAGAGGCAGAGGAGGGAATGCATAAATTTTTAGAGAATTCCAGCTGAAGGAGAGAGCATCCGTCTTCCAGGCTAGAGGATGGTGAGTCCTTGTGCAGAACTTTTTCAGGCGATGATTTAAGTGCGAGGCGAAAAGATCTACATCCGGCCTTCCCCATGTCTTTGTCAGTTGAGAGAAAATGTGAGGATGCAGCATCCATTCGCGTGTATCCATGAAATTTCTGCTCAGGTTGTCCGCCAGTACATTGTCTTTGCCTGGTACAAACTGGGATTGTAAATGTATCTTCAGGCTAAGGGATTTTTCCCAGAGAAACATTGTTAGTCTGCAGAGGGGATAAGAGTGAGTGCCTCCCTGCTTGTTTATGTACCACATGACAGTGGTGTTGTCTGTCCTTATCAGTAAATGTCCTTGTTGTGATTTTTCGAAAGTCTCGATTGCATGCATCACTGCCAACATTTCCTTTTGGTTTATGTGCAAATGTCTTTCCTTTGGGGTCCATTGCCCTTGAATGCATCTGTCCTCCATGTGCGCCCCCCATCCATGGTCTGAGGCGTCTGTTGTAATCATTTGGCCTGCTTGAGGTCTGTTGAAAGACATGCCTTTGTTTTGCTGACTGGCTTGAGCCCACCATAAAAATTCTTTCTGCAGACATGGAATAAGTGGGTTATGTCCTCTAGGCTTTGGCTGTGTTGAGACCATAAGCTTTTTAAATACCATTGCAGTTTTCTCATACGAAGTCTTGCCAAAGGTATCAGAAGGATGCAAGATGCCATGAACCCCAGGGTCTGCAGGATTTTCCTTGCAGTCAACTGGGAGAGTTTTGCTAGGCCTTTGAAGTACTCTGGTAAATGCTGCTGTTTTTCCTCTGTGAGGTAGGCCATTTGTATTTCTGTGTCCAGTTTGGCTCCTAAAAAGACAATCTGTTGGGATGGCAGTAGTTTTGACTTCTGAATATTGACTGTGTATCCCAAGGCCTGCAGTAGATGCATGACATAGTCCAAATTTTCTTTTGAGGTTTGTTTGTTGTTTGCTTGTATGAGGCAGTCGTCCAAGTAGGGGTATATTTGAATCCCCTGCAGTCTGCAGTGTGCCACTACTGATGCCAGGCATTTCGTGAACACTCTGGGTGCAGTAGATAAGCCAAACGGCAATGCTGAGAATTGATAACGCTCTGTCCCTGCAAGAAATCTGAGGTATCTTCTGCAGCTTGGTCTGATTGGGACATGCAGGTATGCCTCCTTGAGGTCCAGAAGACCCCTTGCCCAAGCATGGGAAGGAGTTGCTGCAACGTCAGCATTTTGAACTTTGGCACTATGAGAAAAGTGTTTAGAGATGACAAGTCCAGTATGGGCCTCCATTTGTTTTCTTTTCTTGGAACAAGGAACAGCCTTGAATAAAATCCCTGGCCTTGCTCCTGAGGAGGAACCCTTTCTATTGCTTTTATACTTAACAGCTTGGAAACTTGAGAGAGAGCCTCTGCCCTTTGATGATGTGGCAGGTTTGGCATGCCTTGTCTTATTGGTAATGTGTGGAAGTGGAATCTGTAACCTTTGTCTATCAAATCTAGAATCCAGTTGTCCTTGGTTAAGATATGCCAGTTTTGTGAGAATAAGGATAATTTTCCGCCCAAGGGTGCTTCTCTTTGAACCTTTGTAGGCGTAATGAAAATCAAGTCATTGCGATTGTCCTTGTGGTGCAGCTGAACTGTCTGTACCACTTCTTTGATTTGGAGGTTGCCATTGGCGTCCCCTGTAAGATCCTCGGTATTGCCCTCTACCTCGGGCACGTTTGCTTTTTCCCCCTTTGAAACTTGTCTGAGCCGGGGAAGGACCAATTCTTTGAGGGCCAGTTTCTGCTGAATCTGGGTGGCTGAACCTGAAGGAAATCCTTGACTGTCTATACTGACTTTGCTTTTTCCTCTATGGATTTCAATACATCTTGTGCATTAGCACCAAAAAGCTTCTGTTTTTCCAAAGGCGCATCAAGTAACTTTACTTTAACATGGTCAGGCAAAGACTGATCCTTTAACCAAGCATGTCTACGTATCACAGCCCCAGTCATAGCTGCCCTACATGAAGCTTCCAGTGCATCATAACCATACTGAAGAAAATGGTTATTAACCTGCTGAGTGTTATGTATATGATCCTGCAATGCCTTTTTATCAATAGGCACAGGAGAGGCTAACGTTTTCTGTAAATCATCCAGGAGAAAATCCTGGTACTGAAACATGTGAAAAAGGCAATTTAGTGACCTCACAGCCAGGGTAGTAGAAGTATATACTTTTTTACCCCAACTCTCCAGGGACCTTGCTTCCCTGTCTGCTGGCAGTGGGTTTTTGGCAGAGGAGGTAGCCACTCCCTTGGGGCCCTGTGAAATAGTTTCTAGATCCACAAAGTGGGCCTTAAAAAGGTGCTTGTGAGTGTCAGGGACCCTATAATATCTGTCCGGCTTGACAGGAGCCGGAGGAAGAGAATCAGGGTTAGCACTGGAGTCAGAGAAAACATCATCCAAAACATCCATAACAGGTGGAATAGCTAAAGGCCTGTGCTGGGGAAGCTTGAGGAAGGTACGAAGCCTTTTCCTGGAGTCAGAGAATTCCTGACCCTGCCATTGAAAATGTTCCCTCATGGAATGCAGGACTTCACCAAATGAGAAATCCTCTGGAGGGGAGGCAGAGGGAATTGATTCCTCAGCATCAGAGTCCTCGTAGGCCTGGAAGGATTCTTCTTGGGTATCAGAATGATCAGAATCCCCAGAGGCTTCATCCGAAGAGAGGTCGTCCGCCTGCTCAGTTCTGGGCCTTTTCTCTGCAGGTGGCTGAGAACCCCTCTCCGGATGAGGCTGAGACCCCCTGATAAGGGAAATAAGATCAGCAGCCAGAGACATGATCTGCTTATCAGAAGAAGGGGCCTGGGCAGTAGGTCTAGGATGGGTCTTGGCCTGACTGGCGGCCTTAGCACGTGCAAAGGCCTTGATGGACATGGATACATGAGGCCTAGCAGCCCCACGTGCAGGCGTAACCTTGTCCACAGAAATGGTGTCTGGTAGTTCCAGAACTTCGGTTTCCGGAGGAAAATCAACAACCGGCACAGGAGAGATCTCAGAGACCGAAGGTCGTGTTAACGCTGTGTCGTCAGCCTGGAGCGGTAGATTTACCACTTCCGAAGGAACCGGAGCACTAGCAGAGGGTTTGGGAGTAGCATCAGTAGTGGATGCGGGCCGAGGATGTCGGTCCCGGTCCTTACGTTTTTTAGCAGATTGGGTAGTCTGTTGATCCGACGGCATGATATACGCAAAAGATTCACCGAAAAAGTCCTCGGCGAATTCTGCCTGGCGCCTGAGAGTGCGCTTATTAAAGCAAGCACAGGCAGCACATGCCGAGACGTCGTGGTCTGGGCCCAGGCAAGGAAGGCAGAGAGAATGGAAGTCCTTATGAGGTATTTGTTTACCACAAGACAAACAATTATTAACTTTCTCAATTTGTTCTGACATCGGCTGAGGCAAGAATAAATGTTCCCCAACGGGGTGCTTAGCTTTTAGATGACTTCAGTACTGAAAACCCAGGAGCTGACTGACCGGCACTTGCGAACTGCTTCTGCTTCGGGCACCGCGCGGCAAGAAAAACTGAAGAAGATGGCGTCGGCCGATGCCTTTATACTCCAGCCATGGTGACGTCGGAGAGGAGGCGACACCAGCCGACGCCGGACCCAGACTTTGGAATTCGGCCGACCGAGGGCTGGCTGAGGCAGGACAACCCATATGTTATGACTGCAGTTGCATTCTTGAAGGACATCTATACTATGTTCTTCGTGTTTCACTGTTGCAGTCATTACATTTGAGTAGAGTCCCAAAGCTATGGTTGGGAGGCTGGAGCTAAACAGCATAAGGAGCGGCTATGAGGCCCTGCAGAACTGCAGTGGCAAAGCCTGCCCTGGATTTACAGTAGAGTGGCAGATAGTGCTTTGTAAAGGTGTGCACTGAACTCCAAGTAGCAGCCTCTAAAATGTCTTTGGTTGGTACTCCCCTGAGAAAGGCTGATGAAGTGGCTGCAGCTCTGGTGGAATGTGGCCTAATGCCCTTAGGCACTGGCTTGCCATGATGTAAGTAGCAGAAACGAATGCAGTGGCCTACCCACTTTGAAATAGTCTGCTTTGAGACAAGCCTTTCCTTGTGATCCTGAAGCATATGCCACTAGTAATTGCTCCGTCTTCCTGAAAACTTTGGTTCTGTCCAAGTAGAATCTAAGCTGGCCGTGTACATCCAAAAGAATGTAGAATTCTCTCCCCCTTGTTCTGTGGATTTGGATAAAAAGTTGGCAGATGAATAGTTTGGTTAACAGCCACACTGGACACCACCTTAGGCATAAATGTTGGGTTTGTCCTCAGTGAGACCCTGTCTGGATAAAAAATGATAAAAGGTTCCATAGCCATGAGTGCCTGTAGCTCTGAAACTCATCTTGCAGAAGTTATTGCTAGGAGCAGAGCGGTTTTCCAAGATAAACACTTTATATCAGCAGTAGCAGCTGGCTCAAAAGGAGGCAGGGTGAGTTTTTCCAAGGTGTAGTTGAGGTCCCATGAAGGTACTGGTGATCTCCTTGGAGGCCTTAAATTTTTGGCTCCTCTGAGGTACTGCTTTAATAAAATATGAGAAAAGATTGGTGGCTCTATTGTAATGAGCCGAAATGGCAGAGGCATGAATTTTAACAGATGAAAATGATAGGCCTTTGTCCAGCATCTCAGTTAAGTATTGCAAAATCTGAAAAATATTTGGAACAGCAATATCAGTTCCTTGTGCCTGGTTCACAGCACAGAATCTCTTCCATTTCCCAGCATAAAAGTTTCTAGTACTAGGCCTTCTGGCTTCCAAAATAAGATTTTCTAGTACTAGGCCTTCTGGCTTCCAAAATGACATCAATCACAGCTTTACTGAGAGGTGTGTTTTGTATGACTACATTATCCGCCATGCTGCCAGGTTTAAAGTACTGAGTTGGCTGTGCAGGATCGGACTGTTTTGCTGGGACAGTAGAGGAGGTATTTGAGGTAAGGTCCAAGCTGGGCATTGAGACAAGTTCCTTAGGATTGGATATTGGATACCAGTACTGGCGGGGCCAGTCTGGGGCAATCAGTATCATCTTTGGCTTCTCCTGTCTGACCTTTAGGAGTACCTGGGGGAGGAGAGGCAGTGGAAGAAAGGCATATACGGATAGGTTTTTCCAGCTGAAAGATAGGGCATCCACTTTCAATGCTTGCCTGTGATAAGTCCTTGTGCATAATCTTTTTAGTTGGTAGTTGTGAGGGGAGGGAAATAGATGTCTGGGCATCCCCATTTCCTTGTTATCATGCTGAAGACTTGTGGATCCAGTTGCCACTTGTGGGGATCCATGAGGTTTCTGCTTAGTTCGTCTGCCAGAGTGTTTTCCTTTCCTGGCAGGAATTGTGCCTGCAGATGTACTTGGCAAGTCAGTGCTGTGTCCTACAAAGTCATGGTTAGTCTGCAAAGGGGTTAAGAATGTGTGCCCCCTTGCTTGTTTATATACCACATGACCATGGTGTTGTCTGTCTTTATCAGTAGTTGCCCCAGATGAAGTAGGTCCTTGAAGGCTGTCAGGGCATTTTGAACAGCTAGCATCTCTTTTTGATTGGTATGTAGATGCATTTGGTTTGAGGACCATGTGCCCTGAATGCATCTTCCTGCCATGTGGGCCACCCAGGCATAATCTGATGCATCCGTTGTTAGTGTCTGCCTGGCTGGGGGTAATATGAATGGCTGTCCCTTGTTCTAGTGACGACCCTAAGCCCACCATCGAAACTCCTGTTGCAGGCAGGGAATGAGAGTAATCATTGTTTCCAGGCTGTGGCAATGTTGAGTCCAAACACTTTTTAGGTACCATTGAAGTTTCCTCATATGCAGTCTTGCATATGGAATTAGTAGGATGCAGGATGCCATGAAGCCCAAAGCCTGCAGAATTTTTCTTGCAGATAACTGGGCCTTTGTTGCCAACATTTTGAAACGTAGTCAGTTGCCTTTGTTTGTCTGGCGTGAGATAAGCCATCTGGGCAGTTGTATTTAAGCTTGCACCCAGGAATATTATCTCTTGACAGGGTACTAGTTTTGATTTCTTTTCGTTGGCTGTGTACCCTAGGCATGTTAGGAGTCTTTTCACAAATGCCAGATGCTGTAAAAGAATGTCCTTGTTCTCTGCTTGAATTAGACAGTCCAAGTAAGGACATATTTGTATTCCTCTGTCTGCAGAATGCAATTACTGGTGCCAGGCACTGTGTAAAGACCCTGGGGACAGGAGATAAGCCAAAGGGCAGTGCAGAGAATTGGCAATGTATTGAGCCCGCCTTGAATCTGAGGTATCTTCTGCATGACTGTCTGATTGGGACATGCAGGTATGCCTCTTTAACGTCTAAAGTCACAAGCCAAGCATTCCTGCCCAGCATGGGCAGAAGCTGCTGCAAAGTCAACATTTTGAATTTTGGTATATCCACGAATGTGTTCAGAATAGATAGGTCCAGTATTGGTCTCCAGGCCTTGCCCTTTCTGGGTACCAAGAACAATTGAGTAAAATCCTTGTCCCTGCTCTTGCTCTGGTACTTGTTGAATGGCCCCCATGTCCATGAGGGATGAAACTTGTTTTTGCACCTCTGCCCATTGATTTTTTGGCAGATTTGGCCAGCTGTTTGCCTTTGGCAGGGTATAGAAATGGAACTTGTAGCCTTGTGACATTATATTTAGAACCCACTTGCCCTGGGTTATAATGTGCCAATTTTGAGAAAAAAGTGCTAATTTTCCCCCGAAGGGTGCTGCCAGGAGACAAGTGCTTGGTGCAGGCAGGGGGAAGTCATTGGGACTGTTTCCTGCATGGTTGTGATTTGTCTTCTCCAACTTTGGAGGTAGAAGCACCCCACTGCTTTGACCTGTATGAACCTTGCACCTGGGATCTGCCTCTAGGGCATCTGGATCTGCCCCTTTGAGGTCTGTCTGACACAGGAAAGGACTAATTCTTTGTAAGCCAATGTCTACTAAACCTAGGTGGCTGTACTTGTAAAAAAATCTTTGACAGTTTGCATGGATTTAGCTTTGTCCTCCATTTTCTTTAACACCTCTTCTGCCTTAACACCAAACAAAGTATCATGCTGTAAAGGCGCATCTAATAATTTAACTTTGACATGATCAGGCAGATTATGTTCCTTTAACCAAGCATGCCTCCCAATTACAGAACCCGTAACTGCGGCCCTGCAAGAGGCCTCCAAAGAATCAAAACCACATTGCAAAGTATGCTTTCCAACTTGTTCGGCTGCATGCAATAAATCCTGCATTTCCTTGTTTTCTGCACATTCAGAGTTTAACAACATTTTCTGTTTAAGCAATGCCATGACATGTGGCTGACATTTGAGCATAAGAAACTGACAGTTTAAGGCCCTTATAGCCAAGGTAGCAGATGTGTAAACCTTTTTTCCCCATCTATCCAGTGCCCTAGAATCCCTGTCAGAGGGGGTAGGGTTTTTTTTGCAGTGGAAGCCTCAACTCCTTTGGGAACCTGTGAAATAGTTTCTGGGTCTGCAACAGGGTTTTTTAAAAGGAATTGGAGAGTCAGGAACCCTGTAATATCCGTCAGGCTTAAAAGGAGCTGGAGGTAAGGAGTCAGGGGTCAGACTAGACTCCGAAAACACATCATCTACAATGTCTAACACAGGTGGAATGGCTAGAGGCCTGTGTTGAGGGAGTAAAAGGAAATCCCTCAGCCTCTTTTTAGATTCTGAAAAATCTTGGCTCTCCCAGTGGAAATGCTCCTTCATGGTATGCAAGGTTTCCCCAAAAGAATAGTCCTCTGGAGGAGAAGCTGAAGGTATAGATTCTTCAGCATCAGAATCCTCATAGGGGGGAAGAGAATATCCCCGATCAGAAGAGGAATCAGAAGAAATAGAAACCTGATCTGAAGATTCATAGTCAGTCTCTTGCCTAGGCCTCTTATCAGGAGGGGGATGGGAACCCCTGATCAAGGTAATCAAGTCTTCGGCCATTTTGAGCATCTGTTTTTTGGGCATAGAGGCCTGTCCACGTGGCTCTTGAGTTTGTTTCTTTGCTTTAGAATGTGCTTTAGTCTTTGCCTTTGAAGCTGAAGTCGGTTTAATGTAAAGATGTTTAGGTCTGAATACACCCTCAGAGGCTGGTGCCTGCTCAGCGGCTCCGGACCCATCTGAGGGAATAGTGTCCGAGGCTCCAATATCTTGAGTTTCCAACTACATAGCCGACTCCACGTGGGAGTCGGTAGCGGCCTGCGACTAAATTAGCGGGGTGTCAGGGCCTGCGAAAGCACCTCACTGAGAACCGGCGAAGCTGCAACTGGCTTAGAAGCTTCGTCGTCTGTTTTGGACCTCGGTTGTTTACCTCTCTCCTTTTCTTTAGTTTTTTTTGTGAACTCCGGTAGTCGGATGGCCATCAGACGACATTTCTGGATAACTAAACAGTCGTCCAAAATAGTTTAAAGCCAAATCATACCGACACTTAATAGTGCGTTGGTTAAGCCTAGCACAAAACCGACAACCAGAAACGTGATCAGGGCCTTGGCAAGGAATACAGTAAAAATGAAAGTCCTTATGAGGCATTTGTTTTCCACAAGAAATACAATTATTAACTTTTTCTGACATCGGTCTGGAGCAAGAAAAAAGTTTCCCCAACCGGGTACTTAGCTTTATTGAAGACTTCGGGTCTGAAACTCTAACACGAAAATCTCATGAGTCGGCCGACTGGCACTTGCAAACTGCTTCTGCTTTGGGCACCGCGCAGCAAGAAAGACTGAAGAAAATGGTGTTGGCTGCTTCTTTTATACCCCTGATGACCTGACGTCAGGAAAGGGGCGACAGTAGCTGATGCAGGACCCAAGACTTTGGAATTCAGGCCAACTGAGGGCAACCTGCCAGCAGAATTACCCAAATGTAATGACTGCAACAGTGAAATATGAAGAACATAGTCTACAAGAGGGTAGAGACCAGCTATGTTATATGGGTTGGAGACAGTGGCATTGACAAAAAGGCAGGAGTTAAAGATGTTAAGATTTGCATTGGGTGTGACAAGGGTGGGCAGGATTAGAATAAGTATATATAAAAGAGGGTCAGCCTAGGTTGGAAGGTTTGGAGACAAATTACATTGGTTTGGACATGTGCTGAGGAGGGATGCGGCGTATACTGGGAAAAAATGCTAAGGATGAAGCTACCAGGTAACAGGAAAAGAGGAAGGCCTAAGATGAGGTTTATGGATGTGGTGAGAGGACATGCAGGTGGGTTGATGGCAAGATGCAGAGGGCAGGGAGAAATGGAAACAGATGATTGGCTGTTCCCATTAGTGGTCGCCACAGTGGAAAGATGATGATGATGATGGTATTTCCTACTTTGGAGCAAAGATGGAGTACATAATCCCTGGCTTGTAGCAGCAGAAGCCTTGTCAGGGCGGTTATGAGCCAGTCGTCCAAATATGGGAATACCTGAATTCCTTTGTGTCCGAAGTGCTCCTCCACTACTGCCATGAATTTGCTCTACACTCTGGGGGCAGTAGTGATACCATAGGGCAGAGCTCGAAACTGGAAATGACAGACTCCCAGTCAGAAGCGCAGATACCTTCTGGATCGTCTTTCCATCATATGATATTACGCATCCTAAAGGTCTATAGAGCACATCCTGTCTTTTCCCAGGAATGGAATTATAGGCTGCAGTGTTACCATGAGGAACTTTGTTTTCTTCACCACTTTGTTAAGTTTGCTGAGATCCAATACTGGTCTCCAGCCCCATTTCCTTTGGAACTAAAAAGCATCTCGACTAAGTTCCAGATCCTCTCTGGTCTGCGGAGACTTCTTGGATGACTTTTCTTTAGCAACTTTTGAATATCTAAAGTTGCTTGCTCCTGTTGAATGGGTGGTACATCTGGAATTGACTTGTTTATGGGAGAGGGCAGGAAAAGGGAATTATATAACATACGGATATTTTGTCGTTGATCCGCCAGGTTTCGTAGTGCAAAGATAACTGACCCCTGAATGCCTCCAGAGGTTAACAGTAGGGCACTCTCCTTCAGGAGCGCTGAAATGGTCTACTAAAGATAGATTCCCTAGAGCCCTGATTCTGCAGACCCCTCTGCCGCAAGGGCGGCATCTTCCGTTATTGTTACCCCCTCTGCCTCTGGGGGAACTACCACCCTCTATGTCCTGGTAAGACCAATGAGATTTCCTGAACTACATTTTCCCACTACCCCTCTGACCCTTTGCATATGGTCAAGTGGGTGCAGAAAAACATACTCCAATGGCAGATAGGGTCTTACCCTCTTCGCTCACATCGAGTTAGCATTTAACTTTTGGCCTGAAAAGAGATGAGCCATACAAGTGAGTATTAAAGGAAGACTTACAGGGATCCATGAAATCACAAATGTGCATCCAAGCTTAGGTGCCTGATCCTGCTGCCCTACTCACTCCATCTGCTGCATAAGAAATGAGCTTCACGGACAGGTTAACAACTGAACTGAGTGCAGCCAGCTGTGCATTACTCTTATCCACCGCCGCAGCAGAGAGTCCGATAACTCTTTCAACAGGTCTCTATCTAATCTGGTGATGTGTGTAAGATAATTCAGTGATCTCAATGTGAAAGCCGCTGAAGAAAAGACATGCTTCCCCTATCTATCCATAGTCTTAGAATCCTCATTAGGAGGATGAATAGCAGAAATAGTTTTGCAAAGTTCCATCTTGTGGACGTTGCCACGACCATGGTATCCACTGCTACACCTTTTGTGAGGAAAGCTTGATCCACAGGGGCTGTGATGTACTTATTTGGCCTTCTAGGAGTAAGCTCTATGGAGAATGAGGTCTCCCAAGCCTTTCAAAATATTAACTGTACAAGCTTGAAAGTACAGTTGTGTACTTACCATAAATGAAGATGTTCGAGTGTATTCACTGTTGCAGTCATTACAACTGGATTATCCTGCTGGCAGGCTACCCGCAGTCGGCCTGAATTCCAAAAATCTAGGTCCGGCGTCGCTTGCTGTCGCCTCCTCCCGGACGTCAGTGCGTCAGGGGTATAAAAGATGCAGCAGACGCCATTTTCTTCAGTTTTTCTTGCCCCAGATGTCAGGTGCCCCCAAAAAGGTAGGCTAAAAATATGTCAAAGCATGCATGCACCAAGGTAAATTTTTCCTTCATCTACAAGCAAATACACCACATAGGTTGTATAGAATAGAGAAGTACAGGTAAGTACCAGCAAAGATAAGGGGGATGGTGGGAGGGTAACCTGGACTGCAACAGTGAATACACTCAAACATCTACATTTACAGTAAGTACACCACTGTACTATGTTCATCGTGTTTCACTGTTGCAGTCATTACAAATGGGTTGAATCCCAAAGCTAAGGTTGGGAGTGGCTATGAGGCCCTGCAGAACTGCAGTGGCAAAGCCTGCCCTGGATTTAGAGTAGAGTGGTAAGTGATAGTGCTTTGTAAAAGTGTGCACTGAACTCCAGGTTGCAGCCTCTAAAATGTCATTGGTTGGTATTCCTCTGAGGAAGGCTGCTGAAGTGGCTGCTGCTCTGGTTGAAGTAGGATCTGATTTGCCATGCTGTGAATAGCAGAAATGAATGCAGTGGCCTATCCACTTTTCAAATAGTCTGCTTTGAGATAGCCTTTCCTTGTGATCCTGCAGCATATACCACTAGTAATTTCTCAGTCTTTCCGAAAGCTTTGGTTCTGTCCAAGTAGAAGCGCAGCTGCCTGTGTATGTCCAAAGAATGCAGAAGTCTCTCACCCTTATTCTGTGGGTTTGGGTAAAAGGTAGGCAAATGAATAGTTTGGTTAAGGGCCACACTGGACACTACCTTAGGCATAAATGTCAGGTTTGACCTCAGAGAAACCCTATCTGGATGGAAAATGATAAAAGGTTCCACAGCCATGAGTGCCTGTAGCTCTGAGACTCGTCTTGCAGAGGTTATTGCTAGGAGCAGAGCTATTTTCCATGATAAAAATTTTACATCTGTTGTAGCGGCTGGCCCAAAAGGAGGCAGGGTGAGTTTTTCCAAGACATAATTGAGGTCCCATGCAGGTATTGGTGATCTCCTTGGAGGCCTTAAGTTTTTGGCTCCTCTGAGGTACTGCCTTAATAAAGGGAGAGAAAAAATAGGTGGATCTGTATTGTAATGAGCTGAAATGGCAGAGGCATGAATCTTAATTGATGAAAAGGATGGGCCTTTGTCCAGCATCTCAGTTAAATATTGCAAAATCTGAGGAATATTTGGTACAGTCGTGTCAATCCCTTGTGCCTGGTTCCAAGCACAGAATCTCTTCCATTTTTCAGCATAAGATTTTCTGGTACTTGGCCTCCTGGCCTCCAAAATAACATCCATCACCGCTTTAGAGAGAGATGCGTTTTGAATGACTGCATTATCCGCCATGCTGCCAGATTTAAGGTCTGGAGTTGGCTGTGCAGGATCCGATTGTTGTGTTGGACAGTAAGTGAGGAATTTGTGGTAATGTCCAGGCTGGGTATTGAGACAAGTTCCTTAGGATTGGGTACCAGTGCTGGCGGGGCCAGTCTGGGGCAATCAATATCATTTCTGGCTTCTCTTCTCTGACTTTTAGGAGTACCTTGGGGAGGAGAGGCAGTGGCAGAAAGACATATACTGTTAAGTTTTTCCAGCTGAAAGATGGAGCATCCACTTTCCATGCTTGCTTGTGATAATCTCTGTAGTTGGCAGTTGTGAGGGGAGGCAAATAGATCTATGCCCGGGCATCCCCAATTCCTTGTCATCATGCTGAAGACTTGCAGATCCAATTTCCACTCATGGGGATCCTTGAGGTTTCTCCTTAGTTCGTCTGCCAGAATATTTATCTTTCTTGGCAAGAATTGTGCCTGCAGATGTACTTGGTAAGTCAATGCTGTGTCCCACAAAGTCATGGCTAGTCTGCAGAGGGGGTAGGAATGAGTGCCTCCCTGCTTGTTTATGTACCACATGACTGTAGTATTGTCCATCTTTATCAGTAGTTGTCCCGGATGAAGTAGATCCTTGAAGGCTGTCAGGGCATTCGGAACAGCTAGCATCTCTTTTTGGTTGATATGTAGATGCATTTGGCTTGCGGACTACGTGCCCTGAATACATCTTCCTGCCATGTGGGTTCCCCAGGCATTATCTAATGCATCTGTTGTGAATATCTGCCTGGCTGTGGGTAAAGTGAATGGCAGCTCCTTGTTGTGGTGACAGGCCTTTGCCCACCATCAAAACTCCTGTTGCAGGCAGGGAATGAGGGTAATTATTGTTTCCAGGCTGTGGCAATGTTGAGTCCAAACACTTTTTAGATACCATTGAAGTTTCCTCATATGCAGTCTTGCATATGGAATTGGCAGAATGCAGGATGTCATGAAGCCCGAAGCCTGCAGAATTTTTCTTGCAGATAACTGGGTCTTTGTTGCCCACATTTTGAAATAAGTAGTCAGTTGCCTTTGTTTGCCTGGCGTGAGATAAGCCATCTGGGCAGTTGTATTTAAGCTTGCACCCAGGAATATTATCTCGAGTGGGTACTAGTTTTGATTTCTTTTTGTTTACTGTGTACCCTAGGCATGTTAGTAATCTTTTCACAAACGCCAGATGCTGTAGTAGAATGTCCTTGTTCTCTGCTTGAATAAGGCAGTCGTCCAAGTAAGGATATATTTGTATTCCTCTGTCTGCAAAACGCAATTACTGGAATCAGGCATTTTGCGAAGACCCTGGGCACAGTAGATAAGCCAAAGGGCAGTGCAGAGAATTGGTAGCGCATTGAGCTAGCTATGAATCTGAGGTATCTTCTGCACGATTGTCTGATTGGGACATGCAGGTATGCCTCTTTTAGGTCTAAAGTCATAAGCCAAGCCTTCTTGCCCAGTATGGGCAGCAGCTGCTGTAGAGTCAACATTTTGAATCTTGGAATATCCAGATATGTGTTTACAAAAGATAGGTCCAGTATTGGTCTCCAGGCTTTGTCCTTTCTGGTCACCAAGATAGACCTTGAGTAAAATCCTTGTCCCTGCTCTTGCTGTGGTACTTACTGAATGACCCTCATGTCCATGAGGGATGACACTTGCTTTTGTGCCTCTGCCCATTGATTTTTTGGCAGGTCTGGCAAACCGTTTGCCCTTGGCAGGGTGTGAAAGTGAAACCTGTAGCCTTGCGACACTATATCCAAGACCCATTTGTCCTGGGTTATTACATGCCACTTTTGAGAAAAAAGTGCTAGTTTTCCCCCTAAAGGTGCTGCCAGAAGATAAGTGATTGGCGCAGGCAAGGGGAAGTCATTGAGACTGTTTCCTGTATGGCTGTGATTTGTCTTCTCCGCTTTTGGAGGTAGAAGTACCCCATTGTTTAGACCTGTATGAGCCTTGGGGCTGGGATCTGCCTCTAGGGCGTCTGTATTTGCCTCTCTGTGGCCTGTCTGACACTGGAAAGGACCAATTCTTTGTAGGCCAGTGTCTGCTAAATCTTGGAGGCTGTACCTGTAAGAAATCCTCGACTGTTTGCATAGATTTAACTTTGTCCTCCATTTTCAACAACTCTTCTGCTTTAACACCAAACAAGGTATAATGCTGTAATGGAGCATCTAATAATTTTGCTTTAACATGATCAGGCAGATTCTGTTCCTTTAACCAAGCATGCCTCCTAATGACAGAACCCGTAACAGCGGCCCTGCAGGAGGCCTGCAGAGAATCAAAACCGCATTGCAAAGTATGATTTCCCACTTGTTCAACTGCATGCAATAAATCCTGCATGTATTTGTTTTCTGCACATTCAGAATTTATCAACATTTTCTGTTTAAGCAGTGGCATAATATACTGCTGCTATTTAAGCATATGAAACTGACAATTTAAAGCCCTTATAGCCAAGGTAGCAGAAGTATACATTTTTCCCCCATCTGTCCAGTGTCCTAGAATCCCTGTCAGAGGGGGTAGGGTTTTTTGCAGTGGAAAGCCTTGATCCCTTTAGGGCCTTGAGCGATAGTTTCTGGGTCAGCAGCAAGGTTCTTAAAAAGAAATTTATGTGAATCAGGAACCCTGTAGTATCCTTCTGGGTTAACAGGAGCTGGAGATAAAGAAGTCAGGAGTCAGACTGGACTCTGAAAATACATGATCTACAATGTCTAACAGGTGGAATAGCAAGGGGCCTGTGCTAAGGTAGTAAAAGGAAGTCTCTGAGCCTTTTCTTAGATTCTAAATAATCTTGGCTCTCCCAGTGGAAATACTCCCTCATGGTATACAGACTTTCCCCAAAAGAATACTCCTCAGGAGGAGAGGCTTAAGGGATAGATTCTTCAGCATCAGAATCCTCATAGGGAGGAAGAGAGTATTCCTGATCAGAAGAGGAATCAGAAAAAATGGAAACCTGATCTGAAGATTCATATTCTGTCTCTTGCCTAGGCCTCATCAGAAGGGGGATGGGATCCCCTGATCAAAGTAATTAGGTCTTCGGCCATTTTGAGCATCTGTTTTTTAGGCATGGAGGCCTGTCCATGGGGCTGCTGTACTTGTTTCTTTGTCTTTAGAGGTGCTTTAGTGTTTGCCTTTGAAGCTGAAGTCATTTTAACATATAACTGTGTAGGCCTGAAAACACAGTCAGAAGCCGATGCCTGCTCAGTGGCTCCGATCCCATCTGAGGAAATAGTTTCCGAGGTTCCAATACCTTGAGTTTCCAGTAGCCTAGTCGGCTCCACATGGGAATCTGAAACGGCCTGCGGCTCTAAAGTAGCGGGCACATCAGGGGCTGCAAAAGCGCCCGAGAACCGGCGACTGGCTTAAAAGAAGCCTCATAGTCAGTTTTGGACCTCTGATGCCTGTCCTTTTCTTTGCGTTTCTTTTGAATTGCGGTAGTTAGATGGCTATCTGACAGTGTAATTCAATCTTCTGCCAAAATAGTGAAATGCAAAATCGTACCGAGGCTTAATAGTGCATTGGTTAAATCTAGCACAAAACCGACAATTAGCAATGTCGCAATCAGGGCCTAGGCAAGGAATACAGTAAGAATGGAAGTCCTTATGAGGTATTTGCTTCCCACAAGAAATACAATTAACTTTTTCTGACATCGGTCTGGAGCAAGAAAAAAAAGTTCCCCAACGGGGTACTTAGCTTTTAATGAAGACTTCGGATCTGAAATTCAAACACGAAAATCTCAGGAGTCGGTCCACTGGCACTTGCAAACTGCTTTTGCTTCGGGCACCGCGCGGCAAGAAAGACTGAAGAAAATGGCGTCGGCTGCATCTTTTATATCGCTGGCGCACTGACGTCAGGGAGGAGGTGACAGCAACTGATGCCAGACCTAGATTTGGAATTCAGGCCGACTGCAGGTAGCCTGCCAGCAGGATAACCCACTTGTAATGACTGCAACAGTGAAACACGATGAACATCAGCAGAATCCCCAGGACATTGAAGGGAGGGATCCGAAGGCCTTCAGGTATACAGACTCCTCCAGCAGAAGGGGATGAGGACTGACAATCACTTGTTCCAGTTTTTCTAGAAAATCTCCAAAGGAGACATCTTCAGGAGCTGAATGTAGGGACCCTTCTGCTTCATACAGGTCAGTATCCAAAGTTATAAGACTCCTGCAGCGAGTGAAGATGCTTCCCTCTTGCATATCCTCTTCCGAGGAACTTCCTCAGTGGGGTACTCTGGAGAAGTTTCAGAAGAGAGGGGAGTCTCCTGGGGAACATCCTGAGGCCTTGCATCGATGTGGTCCTGTGGATGAGGGTAAAGAGGAAAAGACACCTGTGCTGACCAGGGAGGAAGCTCTCATGGAGACTGTCTGAGACCGTCTGAGACTGGGGGGTCAGTCATTACCCCTCCTCATAACTTTGAAAGTAGACCACCCCTACTCCTCAGAACTCCTCAAACCCGACAAAGAGATCGGACCAGAGAGAGGTCTCAGAGCCAGCACCAGAAGCTACAAGGAAAAGGTAGGAGCCGAACCCACCCGAACCAAGGCCCCAAGAGACAGTACTGGATCCCAAGTGGCCCAAATTTTCACTGTGGAACTGGACAGTGAACATTTGCTCCCAGAGGTTTCCTGCTCCGATTGGGCAGAAACACTCTGGGTGGACACTGGGTCCAAAGAACCAATAGGTGGTCTTGGATCCGATCCGATACAGACACTAGCTGGATATCAGAGTCTTTCGGCTTCGAAGCTGAGGGATGGCTCAGAGGAGGAGTAGGTGCCACTGGGGTAACCTAAGTCTAATCAGGACTCTGAGCTTGGTTCCAAAAGAAGCTTGGCCAAAACAGGTGACTTGAGAAGCCTCTGCGCCACTCTACCCACATCTTCATCTGAGAGTCTCCTGGTAGACCTTGTGAACAGTGTTTGGGATCTGGACCTAGCAAGAAAGGACAATGGAAGCAGAGTTGAAATCGCCTCCAAGGATGGAGATCGGCTCCGATAATGTAACTCAGAAGCCAATGGAGACTTCAGAACGGACTCTGAAGGACTTCAGATCCAAAGGTTTGTAGTGATCCGAGGAAGTCCCTGGCTCTGTAGTGGTTGTCTGCTCCATAGGAACTGTCGGAGCAGACAACTTTGGTTGTTTAGCTCTCAGGTCCAATGAGGTTTTCGGAGCAGGAAATGACAGTTTCCCCTGATTTATCAACTTTAGGAGAGGAGGGATCAGACGTGATTAGCCTCAGAGAAGGGGGTTTTAATCAACCCCTTCAGTATCAACTTATTTTTACGTTCCAACAATGTCCTTGAATTAAAGACATGACAAATGGCACATGACTCTTGCAAATGAAGAGGCCCCAAACACTAAACACATTAAGTGTGCAAATCACAGAGGGGCATCTTCTTGCTGCATTTCTCACATTTTTTTAAAGCACAAAGTCTTACCTTCTTTTTGCAACATAATACAAGGTAGCCTATCAAAGCACTAAATTAGAAAGAGCAAATATCCAATATCAAAAAACCCACTGCTTAAACTACTTAAACTATTCAAAATAAGCAACAATAACGTGGCTAGAAAAAGGGAGTCCTCTAACTTAAATGGACTTTGAACAAGGGTCGGTTGACTACTCTCTAACTAAAACAAATGGAACGCAGTAAAGGGAAACTCAAAACAATTATAATGGATCCCAACGGAACGGATAGTTGTGCACACTTACCATGAATGTAGATGTTAGAGTGTATTCACTGTTGCAGTCATTACATTTGTGTAATCTGCTTACAGGTTGCCCTCAGTCAGCCTGATTAACTAAGTCTTTGGTGCTGCATCGGCTGCTGTCCCTTCTTCCATGACGTCCGGTCGTCAGGGGTATAAAACATGCAGCCGACGCCATTACATCAGCTTTTCTTGCCCCAGATGTCAGGTGCCCCCCTAACGGGGAGCAAATAAACATAAAAAAACTTAGTTATACCTACAACAAAAAGCAAATACACCAAAAAGGCCTTTAAGCATAGTAAAGGAAAGTAGAGGTATAGCCAGAAGTTAGGGGACTGGAGGGAGAGTAACCAGGACTGCAACAGTGAATATACTCGAACATCTACATTTATGTTAAGTATACACAACTGTACTATGTTCTTCATGTTTCACTTTTGCAGTCATTACATTTGGGTAGATTCCCAAAGTTATGGTTGGGAGGAGGAGTTTATATAGCATTAGGGCCAGCAATAAGGCAAGACAGCAGTGGCAAAGCCAGCTCAAGATTTAGAAAAAATTGGCAAATGATAATGCTTGGTGCATGTATGTACAGAACTCCAGGTAGCAGCTTCTAGGATGTCCCTGGTAGGAACACCTCTGAGAAAAGCTATAGAAGTAGAAGCAACGATGGTGGAGTGAAATTTGATCCCCTGGGGGATAGGTTTTCCATGGTGCTTATAGCAGAAATGAATGCAATGGCTTAACCATTTAGAAATGGTTTGTTTTGAAATAGCCTTCCCGTCTGCCCCTGCAGCAAATGCTACCAGCAGTTGATCAGAATTTCTTAGAGGTTTAGTCCTGTCCAAGTAGAATCCAAGGAATGTAGGATCCATTCCCCTTTGTTCTGTGGATTGGGAAAGAAGGTTGGCAAATGAATGGACTGATTAAGAACCACACTGGATACCACCTTGGGCATGAAGGATGGATTAGTCCTGAATGACACCCTGTCCGCATGAAAGATGATGAAAGGCTCCACTGCCATAAGGGCCTCTAATTCAGATATCCTTCTAGCTGAAGTGATTGCTAAAAGGAAAGCTGTTTTCCAAGAAAGAAATTTTAGGTCTGTAGTAGCAGCTGGTTCGAAAGGAGGTAGAGTGAGTTTCTACAATACAAAGTTAGGGTCCCAGGCAGAGGTTGGAGCTCTCCTGGGTGGTTTCAAATTTTTGGCCCCTCTGAGGTACTGCTTGAGCAGAGGATTAGAGAAGGGGGGGGGGGTTCTACATTATAATGAGCTGAAATAGCGGAGGCGTGGATTTTAATGGAGAAAAAAGACAGGCCCTTGTGAAGCATCTCAGTTAAGTATTGTAAAATCTTAGGTAAACTGGGTGCTGCTCTGCTCATCCCTTGAGAGTGGTTCCAGGCACAGAATCTTTTCCACTTTTCAGCACAAGATTTTCTAGTACTAGGACTCCTTGCCTCTAAGATGACATCCATCACAGGTTTGCTGAGGGATGATAAGGGTGAGTTTAAGTAATTAGCCAGGCTGCAAGGTTCAATGTTGGAAGCTGAGGATGCAGAATCTGGTACTCCTGCTGAGACAGCAGAGAAGGGGTCTGAGGCAGGTGCCATGGAGTTAACTGCGCAGGAGGGGGTACACCAGTGTTGGCGCGGCCAGTCTGGAGCGATCAAAATCATCCTTGGCTTGCCCTGTTTGACTTTTAGTAGAACTTTGGAGAGCAGAGGCAGCGGGGGGGGGGTGTAGACTGACAGTTTTTCCAGCTGAGAATCCACTTTCCAGATTTGTTTGTGGGGAGTCCTTGTGCAAAACCTGTCCAATTGGTAATTCTGGGGGGGGGGGGACAAATAGATCTATGTCTGGGCTCCCCCACTCACTTGTCAACATGTTGAAAATCCTTGGTTCCACTTTCCACTCGTCTGGGTCCATGAGGTTTCTGCTTAGTCCGTCTGCCAGTGTATTTAATTTTCCTGGCAGGAATTGAGCTTGTAGGTGCACTTGGTAGCTCAAGGCTGTGTTCCACAATGCCATGGCTAGTCTGCAGAGGGGGTAGGAATGTGTACCCCACCCTGCTTGTTTATGTACCACACAACCGTGGTGTTGTCCATATTTACCATTAGTTGTCCTGGAAGAATACAGTCCTTGAAGGCTGTCAGAGCATTCTATACAGCTAACATTTATTTTTGATTGATATGTAGGTGCATTTGACTTGGGTTCTATTTGCCCTGAATGCACTTCCCTGCCAGGTGAGCCCCCCATGCATAATTTGATGCATCTGTTGGGGTTTGGGTGGCAGGGGGTAGTGTGAATGGTAGTCCCTTGTTTTGGTGGCAGGCCTCTGCCCACCAGAGGAACTCTAGGCATAGGCAAGGTATGACAGGAATCACTGTTTCTAGGCTGTGAGAATGTTGACTCCATAGGCTTTTTAAATACCACTGTAGTTTCCTCATATGCCGTCTTGCATATGGAATTAGAAGAATGCAGAAGGCCATGAACCCCAAGGCTTGCAGTATCTTGTCTTGCAGATAGCAGGGTTTTTGTGGCTACTTATTTGAAATAGGTTATCAAATGAATTTGCTTTTCTGGCCTGAGGTAAGCCATCTGGGAAGTTGTATTCAAGCTTGCTCCCAGGAATATAATTTGTTGACAGGGTACCAGTTGTGATTTCTTTTCGTTTATTGTGTACCCTGACAAGTTAAAACCCTGTTTACAAACGCCAGATGATTCAAAAGTATGCCCTGGCTTTCTGGCTGAATTAGACAATCGTCCAGGTATGGGTATATTTGAATACTTCTTTCCCTGCAAAATGCAATAACTGGAGCCTGGCACTTTGTGAAAACCCTGGGCGCAGTAGACAAGCCAAAGGGCAGTGCAGAGAAAGTACAGTTTTGTACCTACTATTAATGTAGATGTTCGAGTGCTAATACAGCTGCAGTCATAACAGATGGGTTCTCCTACCGACAGGCGGGTCCTCGGTCGGTCGGCCTAATTCCAAAGTCTAGGTCCGGCGTCGGTTGTCTTCGCTTCTTCCCTGACGTCAGTGTGACAGGGGTATAAAGGAACCAGCAGATGCCATTTTCTTCGGTTTTTCTTGCCCCAGATGTCAGGTGCCCCCAGAAGGAAGGCAATACATAAATTTGTGTAATAATGCAGTGCAATATAATCAAAATACAGTAGTTGCAAGCAAATACATCATAAATGAATACCCCAATCAGGTTGTATGAGGGTGTGTTAGCCTATAGGCCTGTCCCAAGAGGGGAAGGAGGGAGGGAAACCTGGACTGTAGCTGTATTAACACTCGAACACCTACATTTATGGTAGGTACAAAACTGTACTATGTTCATCGTGCATACAGCTGCAGTCATAACAGAAAGGTAGAATCCCAAAGCTAAGAAAGGGGTGGTAGGCACTAGGTGGAACTAGGAGGAGCCAAAATGCCCTGCAAGACTGCAGTGGCAAAGCCTGCTCTAGATTTGGAGTATAATGGTAGGTTGCAGTGCTTGGAGAAGGTATGCACAGAACTCCAAGTGGCTGCTTCCAAAATACCCTTGGTAGGAACTCCTCTGAGGAAAGCTGCAGAGGTGGCTGTGGCCCTGGTGGAATGAGTTCTAATGCCCGTAGGTACAGTTTTGCCATGAAAGGAATAGCAAAAGCGTTTGCAGTGGGCTATCCATTTTGAGATTGACTGTTTGGAAATTGGCTTTCCTTGAGCTCCTACAGCATAGGACACAAAGAGCTGTTCCGATTTTCTGAAAGGCTTTGTTCTGTCCAAATAATAACACAGTTGTCTGTGGATGTCCAAGGAATGTAGTAATCTCTCCCCTTTGTTTTGAGGATTAGGATAAAAAGTAGGTAAATGTATGGCCTGATTTAAAGCTACCCTGGATACCACTTTAGGCATAAAGGACGGGTTGGTTCGTAAGGAAACTCTGTCCTGATGGAAGATGATAAAAGGCTGGACAGCCATGAGAGCCTGTAGTTCTGAAACTCTACGAGCTGAGGTGATAGCCAGAAGGAAAGCTGTTTTCCAGGACAAATATTGCAAATCTGATGAGGCAGCTGGCTCAAAGGGAGGCAAGGTCAGTTTTTCCAGAATGAAATTAAGATCCCAAGCAGGTATTGGTTGTTTCCTTGGAGTCTTAGATTCTTAGCCCCTCTGAGGAACTGTCTCAAGAGAGGGTGAGAGAATAAAGGTGGATCCGTGTTGTATTCTGCAGAAATGGCTGAGGCATGGATTTTGATGGAGGAGAATGAAAGTCCACTGCTTAGCAGCTCAGCCAAATATTGTAGAATTTGAGGTAAATTCAGTTTTCCAGGATCCTGGCCCTTTTTCTCATTCCAGACACAAAACAGTTTCCATTTTGCGGAGTAAGCTTTTCTAGTTGATGGCCTTCTGGCCTCCAAAATGACATCCTGCACCTCCTTGGAAAGTAGGGCCTGTGTGATGCTAAGGAATCTTCCATGCGGCTAGATTGAGTGTTTTTAGCTGGCTGTGAAGTGTTTTGAAGCTGTGCTGAGTCAGAAGAAGAGGCATTAGAGGCAGGGTCCATGGTGGGGAATGCATCAGGCTCCTCAGGAGTGGGTACCAGTGCTGCCTTGGCCAGTCCGGAGCAATGAGAATCATCTTTGGTCTGTCTGCTCTGGTTTTCAATACAACTTTGGGCAGCAGAGGAAGAGGTGGGAAGGCATAAACGGTCATTGATGTCCAACTGAAAGAAAGAGCGTCCACTCTCCAGGCCTTTGGATGGAAAATCCTTGAGCAGAATTTTGTCAATTGGTGATTTTTGTGGGAGGCAAAGAGATCTATGTCTGGCCTTCCCCATTCTTGGATTACTTCTGTAAAAACTTTTGGATGCAATTTCCATTCATGTGGATCTGTCATATTCCTGCTTAGGTTGTCTGCCAGCATGTTTTCCTTGTCTGGCAAGTACTGTGCTTGTAGTTCCATTTGTAAGTCCATGGCCATGTTCCAAAGTGACATGGCCAGTCTGCATAGGGGGTAAGAATGTGTTCCTCCCTGTTTATGTACCACATAACTGTGGTGCTGTCCGTTCTTATCAATAGTTGACCTGGTTGTAGAAGGTCCTTGAACGCTATAATAACATTTATTACTGCTAGTATTTCCTTTTGATTGATGTGAAGGTGCTTTTCTTTTTGGGACCATTTGCCCTGAATGCACCGATCTGTCATGTGCGCCCCCCAGGCGTAGTCAGAGGCATCTGTTGTGATGACTTGATTTGCTTGAGGCTTGCTGAATGGAAGACCTGTGTTTGTTTGACATACTTGAGCCCACCACAGAAATTCCTTTTGCAGACATGGAATTAGTGGTATTATTGTTTCCAAACTGTGGCTGTGTTGAGACCGTATGTTTTTCAGGTACCATTGTAGTTTCCTCATATGCAGCTTTGCACATGGGATTAGTAAGATGCAAGATGCCATGAGTCCCAGAGACTGCAGGATTGTCCTTGCAGTCAGTCTGGTGCAATTTGCTAGTGCTCTGAAGTATTGAATTAGCTGCCCCTGCTTCTCTGGCGTGAGGTAGGCCATCTGGGTGTTTGTGTCCAAATTGGCACCCAGGAAAATTATCTTCCGAGAGGGTACTAGCCTCGATTTCTTTTTGTTGACTGTGTATCCCAGAGAGTTAAACAACATTATTACACAAGCCAGATGTTTCAGAAGAATGTGCTTGCTGTCCGCTTGGATCAGGCAGTCGTCAAAATAGGGGTAATATTTGTATCCCTTGAAGTCTGCAGTAGGCAATTACTGATGCCAGGCATTTCGTGAATACTCTGGGCGCAGTAGATAAGCCAAAGGGCAACGCAGAGAATTGATAATGGGTTGAACCTGCAAGAAATCTGAGGTACCTTCTGCAATTTTGTCTGATCGGGACATGCAGGTATGCCTCCTTGAGGTCCAGTGTTACCAGCCAAGACTTCTTGGCCAGCATGGGAAGAAGTTGCTGTAGAGTGAGCATCTTGAATTTTGGTACGAGTAGAAATGTGTTTAGGATGGATAGGTCCAAAATAGGTCTCCAATCTTTTCCCTTCCTTGGTACCAGAAATAGCCTGGAATAAAAACCTTGACCTTGTTCATGCGTAGGTACCTCTTGAATAGCTTTCATGTTTATGAGATCTGTAATTTGCCTTTGTGCCTCTGCCCTTTAATTGTGTGGCAGATTTGGCATGCCTCTCATTTTTGGAAGGGTGTGAAAATGGAATTTGTAGCCTCTGTTTATAATGTCCAGGATCCATTTGTCTTTTGTGACAATATGCCAATTTTTTGAAAATAATGCCAGCTTTCCTCCTAAGGGGGCTGCCATTTGAGACTTGCTTGGCATGCAAAGGGGAAAGTCATTGGGCTTGCTTTCTGAAAGATTGTGAGTTATCCTCACCACCTCTTTGTGTAGGAGCTCGTCATTGTCTGCCTCTAAACGAGGCTTGGGATTGTCCTCTGCCCCTCGGGTGCCTGTATCTGCCTCTTTGGGGTCTGTCCGTGGCAGGAAAGGACCAGTTTTTGGAAGGCCAATTTCCACTAAAACGTGGGGGTTGTACCTGTAGAAAATCTTTCACAGTTTGCATTGATTTAGCATTTTCCTCCATTTTCCTTAATACCTCCTCAGCATTAGCACCAAATAGTACATCCTTTTGAAGAGGGGTGTCTAGTAATTTAGCTTTGACATGATCAGGCAAGGCTTGTTCCTTGAGCCAGGCATGCCTACGTATGACTGATCCTGTAACAGCAGCTCTACATGAGGCCTCTACAGCATCAAAACCACATTGTAAGGTATGCTTACCCACTTGTTCTGCACTATGCATCAAATCCTGCAACTCCTTCAAGTCTGGTTGTTCAGGTTGTGACATTTTACTTTTCAATTGTGATAACAAAAACTGTTGGTATTTTAGCATATGGAACTGACAGTTTAAGGCCCTCATGGTTAAGGTAGCCGAGGTATATACCTTTTTTACCCACCTTTCTAAGGATCTGGAATCTCTCTCTCGGAAGGTAGGTAATGGATTTTTAGCAGTGGAGGCCTTAACTCCCTTGGGGCCCTGTGAGATGGTTTCTGGGTCAGCAGCATGGCTTTTGTATAGAAATTGGTGAGAGTCAGGAACCCTGTAGTACCTGTCAGGCTTAACTGGAGCTGGAGGTAGAGAGTCCGGGTTAAGGCAAGCCTCAGAGTAAACATCATCTAGGATGTCCAAGACAGGAGGTATAGCCAGAGGCCTGTGCTGAGGTAGCAAGAGAAATTCCCTAAGCCTTTTCTTGGAATCTGAATAATCTTGGCCTTCCCAGTGGAAGTGTTCCCTTAAGGTATGCAAAGTTTCCCCAAATGAGTAATCCTCAGGGGGGGGGATACAGAAGGGATGGACTCCTCCGCATCAGAGTCTTCAAAAGGGGAGTAAGAATGTTCCTGATCATCAGAGTGCTCTGAAATACTGGGCACTGATCAGAGGAGGGGGAATCTTCCTCCACTCTGGGCCTTTTGTCCAGTGGGGGCTGAGAACCTCTGATAAGAGTAATTAAATCCTCAGCCATTTTAAGCATCTGTTTCTTAGGCATGGGGCCTGGAGATGGGCCCTGTGTAGCTTGTCTCTTAGAGTGCATGGTTGCTTTAGACTTAGTGAAAGCCTTGATGGAGGAAAGAAGAGGAAGGTCTGAAGACACCTTGAGTGGAGGTGGACCTGTCCACATTCTGAGTTTCAACGCCAAAAGTGGCTTCGGTATCTGTAGTCGGGGTGTGGGCCGAGGAGCCTGCGACCTCGGACACAGGAGACACCGCCAAAGAAGTGTCGTCGGTAGTCAGGGGCTGCGTAGGCGCCTCGGTGAGAACCGGACCACGTGTAGTCGGCTTTGGCGTGGTGTCAGTAGAGGCCGCGGACCTCGTGTGTCGGTCCTTATCTTTGCGTTTTTTTAGACAAAACTGGAGTCGGAGTATCCGACGACATAATATAGTTAAATGATTTCCCAAAATAATGCTGGGCGAACTCCGCCCGACGCTTAATGGTGCGTTTGTTGAATGTAGCACAAAAGCGACAGACCGAGACGTCGTGGTCTGGGCCTAAACAAGGTATACAGAGGGAATGGAAATCCTTATGCGGTATTTGCTTCCCACAAGAAATACAATTATTAACTTTGTCTGACATCGGTCTGAGGCAAGAAAAGTTTCCCCAACGGGGTACTTGGCTTTCAAGAAGACTTCGGTTTCCAAATTTTCATAATCTTAGGAGCTGGCCGACCGGCACTTGCGAACTGCTTCTGCTTCGGGCACCGCGCAGCAAGAAAGACTGAAGAAAATGGCATCGGCTGGTTCCTTTACACCCCTGTCGCACTGACGTCAGGGAAGAAGCGACGACAACTGACGCTGGACCTAGACTTCGGAATTCGGCCGACCGAAGACCCGCATGACGGCAGGAGAACCCATCTGTTATGACTGCAGCTGTATGCACGATGAACATCTGATAATGCGTGCAGCCTGCTTTGAAATGTAGGTATCTTCTGCAAGATTCCCCGATTGGGATGTACAGGTATGCTTCTTTTAAATCTAGTGTTGCCAATCTGGCATCTTTGCCTAGCATAGGAAGTAATTGGTGAAGAGTCAGCATCTTAAAATTTGTCTTTTCTGGGTACTAGGAAAAGTCTGGAGTAGAAATCCTGTCCCTTTTCCTCTTCTGGTACCAGTTGAATAGCCCCCATGCTTAAGAAAGTAGTTGTTTTTGAGCCTCTGCCCACTGATTTGGGGGCAGGTCCGGCCACCCATCTGGTGCTGGCAACGTGTGGAAATGAAATCTGTATCCCTGGGACACTATATTTAAAACCCATTTGTCCTGGGTTATGAGTTCCCAGTTCTTTGCATGAAGAGCCATCTCCCCCCACCCCCCAAATGGGCGGTCAGAAGATAAGTGCTTTGAAATTTTAAAAGGAAGTTATTGAGGGTGTCTTGTTATTCCCAGATTTGGGAGTGGGGGCCCCCACTGCTTAGTTCTGAGAGTCCCCTGGGACCGAAACCTGGGGTTTTTGCTGTGTGTGGATCTGGCTTGAGAAGACCTGGAAGGGACTGAAAAAGACCAATTCTTAGTAGGCCAGTGCCTACTAAATCTAGGAGGCTGCACTTGTAAAAAATATTTTAGCAGTTTGCATAGATTTAGCTTTATCTTCCATCTTTTTAAGAACTTCTTCAGCCTAGCTGCCAAACAGGTGGTCCTGATTTAAAGGAGCATCCAACAATTTAGCTTTAACATGATCAGGCAAAGATTGTTCCTTAAGCCAAGCATGCCTTCTAAGCACAGACCCAGTAACAACAGCCCTGCAAGAGGCCTCTAAAGAATCAAAAAGTACAGTTGTGTACACTTACCATAAATGTAGATATTCGAGTCTAATCAATGTTGCAGTCATTACATTTGGGTAATCTGCTGGCAGGTTACCCTCAGTTGGCCTGATTAACAAAGTATTGGGTCCTGTGTCAGTTGCTGTCCCTTCTTCCATGACATCAAGTCATCAGGGGTATAAAACATGCAGCCGATGCCATTATATCGTTTTTTCTTGCCCCAGATGTCAGGTGCCCCCCCAAATGGGGAACAAAGTATCTAAAAATAATTTAACACACAAAAATATACCTCCAAACAAAAGCAAATACAATGAAAAGGCTTTTAAGTGTAGTAAAATAAAGTAGAGGCATAGTAAGAGAAAAAAAAAACAGGGGGCTGGAGGGAGGGTAACCAGGACTGCAACAGTGAATACACTAACATCTACATTCATGGTAAGTGTACACAACTCTATGTTCTTCATGTTTCACTGCTGCAGTCATTACGTTTGGGTAGATTCCCAAATCTATGGTTTTAAGTTGGACATATACAACATTAGGACCGGCTATAAGGCCCTGCAAAACAGCAGTGGCAAAGCCATCTCTAGATTGGGAGAAAATTGGTAAATGATGATGCTTGGTAAAAGTATGTACTGAACTCCAGGGTAGCAGCTTCCAGAATATCCCTTGTAGGAACACCTCTGAGAAAGGCTGTAGAAGTAGATGCAGCCCTGGTGGAGTGGGATTTGATCCCCTGGGGAATAAGATTTCCATGGTGCTTATAGCAGAAATGAATACAATGCTTTATCCATTTGGAAATGGTTTGCTTTGAAATAGCCTTTCCCTCTGCCCCTGCAGCAAATGCTACCAGCAGTTGTCCAGATATTTTTCGAGAATTAGTTCTGTCCAAGTAAAATCTAAGTTGTCTGTGTACATTCAATGAATGCAGAATCTGCTCCCCTTTGTTCTGTGAATTGGGGAAGAAAATTGGCAAATGAATGGTCTGATTAAGAGCCACACTGGATACCACTTTGGGCATGAAGGATGGGTTAGTCCTGAGTGACAACCTGTCCACATGAAAGATGATGAAAGGCTCCACTGCCATAAGGGCCTGTAATTCAGAAATCCTCCTAGCCGAAGTGATTGCTAAAAGAAAGGCTGTTTTCCAGGAAAGAAATTTTAAGACTGCAGTAGCAGCTGGCTCGAAAGGAGGTAGAGTGAGTTTTTCCAATACAAAGTTAAGGTCCCAGGCAGGGGCTGGAGCTCTCCTGGGTGGTCTCATGTTTTTGGCCCCTCTGAGATGCTGCTTTAGCAGAGGATGAGAGAAGAGGGGGGGTTCTGTGTTGTAATGAGCTGAAATGGCTGACGCATGGATTTTTATGGAAGGGAAAGACAGGCCCTTGTGAAGCATCTCAGTTAACAATTACAAAATCGGAGGTAAATTGGGCACTGCTGTGCTTATCCCTTCAGATTGATTCCAGGCACAGAATAGTTTCCATTTGTCAGCATAAGATTTTCTAGTACTAGGTCTTCTTGCTTCCAAAATGACAGCCATCACAGGTTTGCTGATGGATGCTAAAGGGGAATTTAAGTGATTAGCCAAGCTGCAAGATTCAATGTTTGGAGCGGAGGGTGCAGAATTTGGTTGTTCTGCTGAGACAGTAAGGAAGGTGTCTGAGGTAGGTGCCATGGAGATATTTGTGAGAGACTGCGTAGGAGTGGGTACCAGTGTTGGCGAGGCCAGTCTAGAGCAATCAAAATTAATTTTGGTTCGTCCTGTTTGACTTTTAGTAGAAATTTGGAGAGCAGAGGCAGATGGGGAAAGGCATAGAGTGATAGGTTTTCCCAGCTGAAGGACAGAGCATCCACTTACCAGGCTTTTTTGTGAGGAGTTCTTGTGCAAAATTTGTCCAACTGGTAGTTCTGGGGTGAGGCAAAAAGATCCATGTCTGGGCTCCCCCATTTGCGTGTCAAAATGTTGAAAAAACGTGGTTCCAGTTTTCATTCGTGTGGGTCCATGAGATTTCTGCTTAGTTCGCCTGCCAAAATATTCAGCTTTCCTGGCAGGAATTGAGCTTGTAGTTGTACTTGACAGCTCAAGGCCGTGCTCCACAATGCCATGGCTAGTCTGCAGAGAGGGTAGGAATGTGTACCCCCCTGCTTGTTTATGTACCACATAACTGTGGTGTTATTCTTTACCATTAGTTGTCCTGGATGAAGGTAGCCCTTGAAGGCTGTCCGCGCATTCTGTACAGCTAGCCTTTCTTTTTGATTGATATGAAGGTGCATTTGATTTGGGCTCCATTTGCCCTCAATGCACTTGCCTGCCAGATGAGCCACCCATGCATAGTCTGATGCGTCTGTAGTTAGGGTTTGCGAGGCAGGGAGTGGTGTGAATGGCAGTCCCTTGTTTTAATGCAAGGCTTCCGCCCACCATAGGAACTGTAGTTGCAGGCAAGGAATGATAGGAATCATTGTTTCTAGGCTGTGACAATGTTGACTCCACAAACTTTTTAAATACTGTTGAAGTTTCCTCATATGCAGTCTTGCATATGGAATTAGAAGAATGCAGGAGGCCATGAACCCCAAGGGTTGCAGTATTTGTCTTGCAGATAGGGTTTTTGTGGCCACCTGTTTGAAGTAATTCAGCAAATGAAGTTGCTTTTCTGGCATAAGGAAAACCATCTAGTCAGTTGTATTCAAGCTTGCACCCAGGAATGTAATTTTTTTGAGAGGGTACCAATTGTGATTTCTTTTCATTTATGGTGTACCCTAGACAAGTTAGAACCCTTTTTACAAACGCCAGATGTTTTAGAAGAATGGCCTTGTTTTCTGCCTGAATTAGACAACCATCCAGGTATGGATATATTTGAATATTTCTTTGCCTGCAAAATGCAATTACTGGAGCCAGGCACTTTGTAAATACCCTGGGTGCAGTAGATAAGCCAAAGGGCAGTGCAGAGAAAGGATAGTGCAAGTAGCCTGCTTTGAAGTAGAGGTAATCTTATGCAAGATTCCCTGATTGGGATATGCAGGTAAGCCTCTTAAATCTAGAGTTGCCAACCAGGCATCTTTGCCTAGCATGGGAAGTAACTGTTGAGTCAGCATCTTGAATTTTGGAAAGTCCAGAAATGTGTTCAGAGTAGACGGGTCCAGAATTGGATGCCATGATTTGTCTTTTCTGGGTACCAGGAAAAGTCTGGAATAGAAACCTTGTCCCTTTTCCTCTTCTGGTACTAGTTGAATTGCCCCCATGTTTAGGAGGGAAAGTACTTGTTTCTGAGCCTCTGCCCACTGATTTTGGGGCATGTCTGGCCATCCATTTGAAGTTGGCAACGTGTGGAAATGAAATCTATATCCCTGGGACACCATTTAAAACCCATTTGTCCTGGGTTATAAGTTGCCAGTTTTTTGCATGAAGAGCCAGTTTTCCCCCCTAAGAGGCAAGTGCTTGATAATTTTAAAGGGAAGTCATTGAGACCGTTTTACCATAGGGAGGTGTCTTGTTATTTCCAGATTTGGAAGCGGAGGCACCCCATTGCTTAGTTCTGAAAGTCCCTTGGGACTGAAACCTGGTGCTTTTGGAATGTCTGGGTTTGGCTTGAGCGGCTCCGGAAGGAACTGGAAAGGACCAGTTCTTAGTAGGCCAGTGCCTACTAAATCTTGGAGGTTGTACTTGCAAGAAATCTTTCACAGCTTGCATAGATTTAGCTTTATCTTCCATCTTTTTTAGAACTTCTTCAGCCTTATTGCCAAACAGACAGTCCTGCTGTAAAGGAGCATCCAAGAATTTTGCTTTAACATGATCAGGCAGAGATTGCTCCTTAAGCCAAGCTTGCCTTCTAAGCACAGACCCAGTAACAGCAGCCCTGCAAGAGGCCTTTCAAAGAATCAAAACCACATTGCAAAGTATGTTTTCCAACTTGTTCAGCTGAATGCAATAAATCCTGTAAATCCTTATTTTCCACACAGTCAGAAATCAACATCATTTTCATTTTAAGGAATCCCATGATATGCTGTTGATATTTTAGCATATGAAATTGACAGTTTAAAGCCCTGACTGCCAAAGTTGCAGAAGTATAAACCTTTTTACCCCATCTATCCAGCGCCCTGGAGTCTCTATGAGAAGGGATAGAATTTTTTGCAGTAGAAGCCTTAATGCCCTTGGGCCCCGGAGAAATTGTTTCAGGGTCCGCAACAGGAATTTTGAAAAGGAATTTGTGGGAGTCAGGAACACTGTAGTATGTGTCTGGCTTACAAGGGGCCAGAGGCAGGGAATCAGGGGCCATACTGGATTCTGAAAACACATCAGCAATGTCTAGTACAAGAGGTATAGCTAATGCCGAGGAAGAAGGAATCCCTAAGCCTCTTTTTGGATTCAGAAAAATCCTGACTTTCCCAATGTAAATGCTCCCTGAAGGTATGTAAAGTTTTCCCAAAAGAGCCATGATATTCAGTATGTTCAAAAATACACCATATAGTTGTTTTTATCTACTTCAAATAACAATTCGATTTGTTAACTTCTTTTATATGTAGTGTTGTGTTTTCACACTGCTTATGCATTCATATATCTTGTTAACTTCTGGATGTTTATGATTTGATTATTGAATTATATTAAAATGCAATAAAGATTGTTTGCAAAAAAAAAAAGTTTTCCCAAAAGAAAAATCCTCAGGGGGAGAAGCAGAAGGAATGGAATCCACTGCATCAACGTCCTCATAAGTAGGTATGGACAAATCCTGTTCATTAGAAGAATCAGAAGAAACAGAGTCATGTTCAGAAGAGTCATAGTCAAGTTCAGCCCTAGGCCTCTTAGAAGAGGGGGGGGGGGTGACTACCCCTGATTAGCTTAATTAAAACTTCAGCCATTTTGATCATTTGTTTTTTAGGCATAGGGGCCTGAACATGTGGTCTGGGCGTCTGTTTAGACATGGATCGAGATTTTGACCTTAATATTGAAGGTGTCTGTTTAATATACAAATCTGTAGGCCTGAATACACCCTCAGAAGTCGGTGCCTGCACAGCGGCTCTGGACCCATCCAAGGTAGAGACATCTGCGGATTCCATAGGTGAAGCATCTCACGGCATACTGGACTCCGAATGGGTCTCAGTAAAGGCCTGCGAAACAGAAGTAGCGGGTATCAGGGGCCGCGAAAGCGCCTCACTGAGTACCGGCGAACTGGTGACTGGCTTAGGAGAAGCATAGTCAGCAGTTTTGGACCTCAACGGCCTCTTTTTCTTTGCGTTTTTTCCATATTCTGGTAGTTGGATGGCTAACAGATGTCATTTCTGGATAATTAAATCGAGAACCGAAATATTTAGAAGCAAAAATGTACAGACGATGGATAGTGCGCTGATTAAATAAAGCACAAAACCGACAGCAAGGTATGTCGTGGTCATGGCCTAAGCAAGGAATACAGTACAAATGAAAACCCTTATGAGGTATTTGCTTCCTACAAGAAATGCAATTATTAACTTTTACTGACATCGGTAAGGAGCAAGAAAAAGTTTCCCCAAAGGGGTACTTGGCTTTTAGTTGAAGACTTTGGTTCTGAAACTCGAAAACGAAAATTTCAGGAGTTGGCCGACCAGCACTTGCAAACTGCTTTTGCTTCGGGGACCGCGCAGCAAGAAAAAGACTGATGTAATGGTGTCGACTGCATGTTTTATACCCCTGACGTCATGGAAGAAGGGACAGCAACCGACGCAGGACCCAAGACTGTTAATCAGGCCGACTGAGGGCAACCTGTCAGCAGATTACCCAAATGTAATGACTGCAACAGTGAAACACTAAGAACATCCACATTGCAAAGTACGTTTTCCAACTTGTTCAGCAGAATGCATCAAGCCCTGTAAATCTCTATTTTCCACACAGTCAGGAATCATCATTTTCTCTTTAAGCAGTCCAATGACGTGTTGCTGATATTTTAACATATGAAACTGACAGTTTAAAGCTCTGATTGCCAAAATTGCTGAAGTATAAACCTTTTTACCCCATCTATCCAGCGCCCTGGAGTCTCCATCAGAAGGAGTAGGATTTTTAGCAGTAGAAGCCTTAATGCCCTTGGGCCCCTGAGAAATTGTCTCTGGATCTGCAATAGGATTTTTGAAAAGGAACTTGTGAGACTCAGGAACCCTGTAGTATCGGTCTGGTTTACTAGGAGCAGGAGGCAGGGAATCAAGAGGCCAAACTGGATTCCGAGAAAACATCATCAACAATGTCTAGTACAGGAGGTATAGCCAAAGGCCTATGCTGAGATAGGAGGAAATCCCTAACCCTGTTTTTTGAATCAGGAAATTCCTGGCTTTCCCAGTGAAAATGCTCCCTTAAAGTATGTAAGGTTTCCCCAAAAGAAAAATCCTCAGGAGGGGAAGCAGAAGGAATAGAATCCTCTGCATCAGAATCCTCTTAAGTAGGTAAGGACAAATCCAGGTTATCAAAAGAGTCAGAAGAAACAGAATCCTGATCAGAAGGATTCATAATTAAGCTCAGCCCTAGGCCTCTTAGAGGGGGGGGAGGGGGGTGGGGGTTGACTATCCCTGATTTGAGTTATTAGATCTTCAGCCATTTTTATCATTTGTTTTTTAGGCATACAGGTCTGAGCATGTGGCCTGAACATCTGTTTTTTAGACATGGATCGAGATTCAGGCCTTAGTAATGATGGAGGCATCGATTTAATATGCAAGTCAGTAGCCCTGAATACACCCTCAGAAGCCGGTGCCAGCACAGCAGCTCTGGACCCATCCAAAGTAGAGACATCCGCGGGTTCCATAGTTGAGGTGTCTCGCGGCATACCGGACTCCAAATGGGTCTCAGTAGAGGCCTGCAAATCAGAAGTAGCTGGTATCAGGGGCTGCGAAAGCGCCTCACTGAGTAGCAGTGAACTGGCAACTTGCTTAGTAGAAGCATCGTTGGCAGTTTTGGACCTCGGTGGCTTGTCTTTATCTTTGCATTTTTTCGGAATCCCGGTAGTCGGATGGCTAACAGATGACATTTCTGGATAATTAAACAGAGAACCAAAATATTTAGAGGTAAAAATATACAGACAACGAATAGTGCGCTGATTAAATAAAGCAGAAAACGGACAGCAAGGTACGTCGCGGTTACGGCCTAGGCAAGGAATACAGTACAAATGAAAACCTTTATGAGGTATTTACTTTCTACAAGTAATGCAATTATTAACTTTTACTGACATCGGGAAGGTGCAAGAAAAAAAGTTTCCCCAACGGGGTATTTAGCTTGAAGTTGAAAACTTCGGTTCTGAAACTCTAAAACGAAAATTTCTGGAGTCTGCCGACCGCCACTTGCGAACTGCTTCGGGCACCGCATGGCAAGACAGACTGATGTAATGGCGTCGGCTGCATATTTTATACCCCTGACGACACAACGTCATGGAAGAAGGGACAGCAACCGACGCAGGACCCAAGACTTTGTTAATCAGGCCGACTGAGCCCAACCTGCAAGCAGATTACCCAAATGTAATGACTGCAACAGTAAAACACGAAGAACATCAGCTTGTAGGTAAAAAAGGAAGTGAAACAGCACTACTACAGCCAGAAAAGGGCACTACTAAAGAAGACAACTAGCGAAAAATTAGCACTAACTGTAAACTACAGAAATCTAAGAAAAATACAGTTAGACACAAAAAAGTGCAATAAACTTAGCCCCGAGCTTGCTTGAAGAAACTTCCTGAGGCACAGCAAACGAGATCTGGGGTAGTTGGAGAACTGCATTATGGGTAGGGAAGGAGGCCCACGAGTTTTGCTGAAGACTTTGAGCTATTGGAAAGGCTGAGATGGATCCGACACACCGACCTGACCCATCAGTGAGAGTACAGGCGAGACTGACACCGCATGCATAGTTTTAAGTTGTCTGCATAAAGGATTTGCCCTTTGTTTAAGGTACAGAGGGGCAAATCATACATGTTTTACACTGGCAGCTGCAAGAATAATCACTAAAATGATCTTAGCCCTGGTGCATGTACATTACTTTGTCCAACAGTGTCCACAACTCTATTTTAAAGCCTCCCAAAACATAAACAAGACTTATTGGTTCAAAAATGTATCTTGTGTACTTGTTAACCAGGGTAGAAAAAATGGCCACAGTGGGCCATTCAAAAAAAAAAAAAAAAAAAAAAAAAAAAAAAAGGAAATAAATTACTCCAAACACATTTCTGTTAAAATGTTAGCAAAGAATCAAATCAGTTCCACTCATATGCAAAGGACAGTTTCAAGGCCGTCAAAAATGTTTTAAATATGGATTCAAAAATGTGTTAGTCTGCAGGTTTTTAAAGTGCAACAGTTTGTTCCATCATGTAGGCTTGTCTGCCTTGCTACCAACCATTGAAACATGCATCCTTCTGAAAGGCACATACCTTTTTTAGTCACTCTATACCATCTATGTTTCATCAAGCATCAAGAAGATCCACTTGGATTTCTTCTCTTGATTATTAAGACATAATCATCATCATTTTCTTTATGAAGCACACCGCCTTAGATTTTTTGGCATTTCAAAGCTCTCGTCTTGTCCAAGTCACTTCCAGTTGTCTGCCCTAGAAAGTAGAGAGAAACTGAAAAGCCCTCAACATGAAATCACTAAACTTAAAAATGAGCATGAAACTTCATACTTTTCCTTGTCCAACCTTGCATCAAAACCAAGCACGCATACAAAAAAAAAAGAAAAGCTGTAAGACACCCACCTCTAACAGCAGATAGTAGTAGTACAGCAAGTTTTGAGACATTACTAAATCCCAGCAACAGCCTGCCTACTGGAATGCAGCAAAATAATGCTTTCCAGCCCTCTCAACCCAAGACCTTACTACTTTCCAGCCTCACTGACCTCTGGCAACTAGTCATCCACAGACAGTTTCCTGTTCTTCCAACTGCTGCCAACACTAACCCATCATATGCCATTTCAGTAGGGTTTGCATAATCCAGCAGTACTTGCAACAATGTAGAGTTTCAGAATAGGCAGAAGATGGTAAAAGTGGAAACATGGTGGCTGGAAGCCATCATAATGCAGACAGCCAATTTCTTAAAATCCCACACCTTAACGCAGAGTAACTACATACACTTTACCAAAAATATGTGCATTTATACCCACTCAGTAGAGCCTGCCCTGGTGTAGTTCTATTCCAGACTTGGGTACGATATTTTAGTTTCCACTGAGGGCTAAACTCAATGCATTATGTGCACTCACTATCACACCCCACCATTAATATCACTAAGCAGCTGCACCTTCTGGCTCTTGATCCACATTACCTTCCAAAGCTCTCCATCCAAGAAACCTTGAAACAATCTCACATCCTTGATGACTAAAACCACAAAAATGGGCTGAATTGTTGCACCAAGAGATAAATGCTGAATCGAAAGTTCTGTGTACTCAATGTAAATTAAGAAAAGCAAAACTCCACTTGAAGAAACTCTCAAGACTGACCCTGCAGGTGTTAACAAATTTTCCCAAGGCTGCTAAATCCCACCCAGAAAAAAATAACGCAGGGCATTGCTCTAATAGAATATTCTAGTCCTCAATAAATGAGAGAGACAAAAGGCAAGATGAGAAAGGCAGGATGCTTCCTGCAGCTGGTGCTGTACTCCTATACAAAACACAATATAGGGTATGATGCAGCACCAACCCCACAGAAAAAAAAACAAACAGCCTCCAGCTCATTTCTTTTTGAGTTGGTGCCCTAAGTGAACACTGCCTAATAACCATAGCTGCAAAGGGTAGCCACAAATGCGTAGTTCACATCCTATACGCAAGGGTGTTAAGGGATGAAAAAGTAGCAGCTGTGTAAATGTTAGAGGAGGCAATATAAAAAGAAAAGTCAAGTATATAGACACTTATCAGACTGAGCTTTAGGACATCTTTGCAGATTTCTACCAAGTGTCATGACAAAAGTCAATGCAACCTGAAGGTCACATATGAAAGTTTGTTTTTAAGCCTTTTTTGCCTTTACATCCATTGGCAGTGGGGAAAATATGTACAAAAAGATGCATAAAGAAGGGGTAAAAGAATAAGGCCTGTAACTCAAAAATTTGACAAGTAAATGCCACTAAAAACAATTGCAAATTGCGAATTTTAACACTGCTGAAGCAGCAGACAAATGGAGGAATGTTAAATTTTCGATCATTGAGCAAATAATAATAATAATAATAATAACAAAATAAGTTCTTAAAAGGAAGCCCAAAGTGCTGCAAAAAAAGGTCTTACAAACTGATCAGATAAGACACCAAGAGTCTTGAAACATGTGGGAATTAGAAATAGCAGATAAATGGCTTTTATAGGTGAATAGCCAAAACCAACATCTAGAAGTTCTGAGAGGTAATTGACCTGTCAGGTAAGAAGCCATGCCTTTGGTGGATGGGTTTCTCCCCAAAGACCACGTCAACAAACATTTGCGGACCAGAAGCTAAAGAGAAAGACGAAGTGACAAGAATAAAGTACGGGAAGCCAGATATGTTCGGTCACATTTTTATTTATTTTTTTTATTTTTGAATAAACATTATTAGCAGAAGCAGAGGAAAGCCCAGAGCAGGACTTTGGGGCATACTGTATCATGGTACTTTTGCAGAGATTAACAAGAGAAATATCTCTGACACCGTGTTTAAATAGGGAAGCAAAAAAAGGCAGTGTCAATGGATCAACAAGCAGCACACTAGTCTTGACTCTGAAAGATCAAAAGTCTGTGTGTGTTCTACTCCCACACCAGGTGCTTGGATTCATTTTCTAGTACTGACACAGCAGTGCAACATAAAGGTTTGCTGCACTCCTCAAATGTGTCATACTTCAGATGATTCATCAAATACAAGCCCCATTTGCGAGAGATGGTGGTAACTCAGGTGAATATCAGACATCTTGACACATTTCTCAAACAGAGAGAGGGAGACACACAAGAGTGAATGTTGGCAGGGTGTTACGTTGAGTCTTGTTCCACTGTCCCCAGTCAGTATGAACATAACCTTAAGTCTCCCCTATAGAGAGGCCACCAGCCTAGTGGAACTAACCCAGTAAACAAAAGTATGCATGCATAAATTAAATCAAATAAATGAAAGATATACATATAAACTGCCAATAGGGTCATATTTCCCCAATGTCACTTTTGTTGTCAACGCACTTTAGGATTCATGAGAAACTCATATGCATGCATCAGCTCTGTCTATCCACAGATGGACTCCCCCTGGAAAGTGAACTGCAAAGGAAATTCTGATTGTCTTTCAGGCCCATTCCCAGACCCTCACAATCTCTGAAATATAGAAGAGAAAGTTCCTAATTGCCAACTGATGTACCACACTACTGCCATAGCAATCGAACAAAGATGCATCACTGAGGAATCCACTACTACAGAGCTCAGAGAAAGATAAGGAATGCACTTACTCTCTAAAGCACCAATGTGAAGTTTCTATTCCTTAACATTCTAAACAGCATGTGCTGTGATGTCATCCAAGTGAGGAAGCACTTGTTGTAAATGTATACTTGGAAAGAAAGAACTACAAAAAGGTTTCCCAGTTAAGAGACTGTTTGGGGCCATCCAACAGAGAAGATGTCTTGTTTGATGCAAAAGTCTTGATTACTGCATTCAGGGAGTCTTAACCCTGGGACCAAATTCTTAAGAGCATCCAGTACAATATTACAAGGTATCTGGCATGTGACACCATTAAAATCAAGAATACCATGAACGCAATGCACTAACATACAGTTTTGACCACCAACTGCTTGAGATAATCGTTAAAGTGTGAGGATCTTCAATCGTGAAAAAATCCCAAAGGATAAGTGTGAAATAAAACTTAAGTACTTATATACTTATCATAACATTCCATCTGTGTTTGTCCATTTTCATTCTTCGACTGTTGGGTTGAGCCTTTACTAAGCCACCAAAAAGTTCTCGAGCTCCTCCCTTACCCATAATGCACCAATCCCTAAAATACCTCAGACCTTGTTTGCTGTTTAACAAAGTACAAAGAACTACTGTAACTTTCCGACAAAGTCCATATCTGCAGCTCAACACAGAGGACAGTGGTGTCCTTATAATCCCTCTTTCTTCCAGAAATTCACTGCGGGAAAGGTTGGGGGTTGGTGATGGTGAGTAGGAAGTTGAGGAAGAATGAAAATGGACAACACAGATGGAATGTTATGGTACAATATGTAACTTATTTAACTGAGGTAATCAATTTTCATTCTACCCTCAACTGTTCGGACAGAGTCCCCAGCTATCTAAAACCCTAGGTAGAATCTAAGGAAGGATATTCCTGAGCACAGCTGAGCCAAAGGCTGCTTTTTCCCTTGAGACCAGTTTGTAATGGGTGATAAAGGTATGAGGATTTGCTCAAGTCGAAGCTTCACATACATCTTCCATAGACGTTCTAACGAGCAACACTGAAAAAGTTGCCATGGACCTAGCTGAGTTGGCTCAAAGGTTTTGGTAAGGTTAGACCCAACTTGTTATAGATGAATGAAATGTAATCAGTCAACCACCTGGCTAGAGTTACCTTTGTAAATAGTTTGCCCAATTTAGAATCTGCAAAGGACACACACAATCGGTCTTCCTAATTTCTTTTGTTCTGTCTAAGTAAAAAAAATAATCTGTGAACATCTAATAAATGCAACCTATATTCATCTTTATTTGCAAATTTAGTTAAGAAAACGGGCAAATAAATGCACTGACTGATAATGGATTCTGACATCACCTTAGGAAGGAAAGAAGCATTAATAAATCATGTGTCTATTTTTATGAAAGATCAAGTAGACAGGTTTGGAGGAAAATGTCTGAAGTACTGAAATTCTTCTAGCAGAGGTAATGGCCACTAGAAAGATAGTTTTCCTGGTCAGGCATTTAAGACTGCATTAGCTGCTGGTTCACAGGGAGAATGAATTAAGGCCTGCAGCACCAAGTTCAAATCCCATCTTTGAGTAAGATCTTTATATGGGGGTCTCAGCAGGAGCGTGCCCTTCAAAAATGCTTTACAAAGTGTAGATTAAGATACAGAAGCATTCTCGAATCCAATATGAAAATTAGAGACTGCTAACTGAACTTTAAGCACAGAGGGAACTAACTCCCTCATTAAAAATTGTTGCTAAAAATTCAAGTGCACTCTGTACAGGAGCTGAGAAGGGGTCAATGTGTTTTTGTTGTACCCAGCAAACTAACCTTTTCTTTTCCATTTACTTATATATATATAAAGTTTTCTTGTAGAATGCTTATGGGAAGATAAAAAAAAATATGATGGATGGGGAAGACAGCACTGGCTGTCTGCCTATTAACGGAATTGGAGAAACCATGCTGTCAGCTTGAGATTTGAAATATCCCAATGAATCATATCTGTCAGGTGAGACAGGAGGTCTGGCATCGGATCCAGAATCCAGGGCTGGTAAAGGAGATGAGGCCAAAGGAAGGGGAACCAAATCTGTCGAGGCCAGTAAGGTGCAAAGAGGATGGCTCTGCTCTTCAACCGGGCAGCTTTCTGCATACATTTTGGAATTAGCAGGTAAGCATAAAGTAGACCGGGGGGGAGCCAATCATGGAGCAGAGCATCCCTTGGTGATTCCCCCAGAGAGGGGGGGGTTTTGGACAAATTAGCTGCTGCACTTTTATTTAGGGGAGAAGCAAAAAGATCGCAGCAAGGCTAGCCCCACTGACTGCAAACCATTTCTGTCACTTTAATGTCGAGGGACCACTCGAAGCAGAAGAATGGCCTGCTCAGTTTGTCTGCTATCACACTGGACTTTCCCAGAATGTGCACTGCTATCAGAAAGCAGATGGACGAGAACGAACAATGCCATACTGAGTGCTTCTCAACACAAAGGGTAAGATCTGGTTTGTTGAGGTAACAAACTACTGATGTATTGTCTGTTGAATGGCGACTGTCCCAAAGGGAGTATGTCCTGGAAGGCCTGCAACACTACAAGCACTGCTCTCATCTCTTGGACATTAATATGTAAACTGGCCTCTTGAGGACACCAAGTGCCTTGGACCGTTTTCCCCAGGAAGTGCCACCCACCCAAACTGGGATGCATTCGTGGTCACTATGGCCTTGGGTTGAGTGAAAATGAAAGGATGGCCTTGAAGAACCTGATCTGATAGAATCCACTACAAGAGACATCTCTTGCATGCCTGAGTGATTATTTGTGCCAACATGCATTGATAAAGAATTGGCCATTGTGTTGCTATCATCCACTGAAGAATCCTCATATGAAATCTTGCTACAGTAACTAAGATTATGGCAGCTAATACTGACCCCAAAGCTTGAAGGATCAACCAGGCTGAAATTTTGATATTGCAAATTATTTTCCTAACCTGGAATCTGATAGTCTGCACTCTTGAGAGAAGCTGCCACTGATATCATGTTTAAGACTGCTCCTATGAATTTCAAGGTTTAAATCGGTTGTAACTGAGACTTCTCGTAATTTATGGTTATCCCACATAAGAACAAATCTGAAGTAACTGATCTCTTGCTCTTATTAATAGATGCCTGATCAGGGAGGTAATGAGCCAGTCGTCTAGATATGGAAACACTTGGAATCTCTGCAGTCTCAAGTGAGCTGCTACCACTGCCATGCATTTGGTGAACACCCTGGGGGCTGTGTTGAGGCCAAAGGGCATGCTCTGAACTGATACTGACTGGTTCCCAGCCGGACGTGTAAATACTTTCTGGATTGTCTGTTCGTTTTTAATAAGAAGAAAAATAAACAAACCGCAGCAAAAAGTCAGTCCCAAACAAAAAACAAAGCCAAGAAAAAAAGAGCAGTCCAACTAACAGGGCCAAATCCAGTTTAAAAAACATAAAAAGCATTTAATGTTGTTCTTTTTCCGGCTTTTCCCTGTTAGGGGTCGCCACAGTGGAACTCTGCTCCGCTAATGATTGGCAGTAGATTTTTATGGTGCCGAGGTGCCATCCCGACGCCCAGCCTTCAACGAAGGCACGCCCATTCACGCATGTCTTTCGAATGCCACTCGACTGCGGGGAGGACATGCAGACTCCACACAAAAGGCGCTCCAGCCAAGAATCAAACGGGAGAACCTCTTGCTGTGAGGTGACAATGCTACCGCTGCACCATCGTGGCTATATACAAAACATTTAATAAAAAAGATAAAACAGATAAGTACTTTCAAGCATTAAGTTCTTCAGATCTAAAATCACAAACTATAAGGCAACATTTCAAACACATTCCATTCAATAACAACGGACCAATCAGAACATACAAGGAATTTATCAATGAAAAAGCTGATGTGAACATAATGCAGGTCTTAAAGATACAGCTCCATTAAGCCCAGGAGTCTTATCTGCTTGTAGCTTCACGATCTACTTAATCTCTGCTAGTTTAGTACTATGAACAATGTTACCTTCCCTCTTATTCTTCTTCACCAGCTGTAAAACCAAAAATGAAAATGTATGCCCTGGATTCATACAAATGTGTTTCATAAGTGCATTTGTCATATTCTTAAACTGTACACCAGTCATATGCTTCAGAATTCCCTTTAAAAAAATAGTTGGTTTTCCCCACATAGAAGTGAGGACATTTACTGCAGACTGCTAGGTACACCAAAACACAACTTCTATAACTGGCATATAGCCTGGGACTAAAAGTGAAACCAGTCAAAGGATGCTGAAAAGTTTCGGCACTTGAAATATAAAGTACAGTTGTGTACACTTACCATAAATGTAGATGTTAAAGTGTATTCACTGTTGCAGTCATCACACTTTGGTTATCCCGCCAGGGGTAGCCCTCAGTTGGCCTGAATACCAGAGGCGTAGTATTTCTGCGTCAGTTGCTGTCACTCCAGGACTGACGTCAGGTCGTCAGTGGTATACAAATCAGGCAGCCAACACCATTACATCAGTTTTTCTTGCCCCAAATGTCCGGAGCCCCCAAATAGGGAGCTAGGTTACGGTAGAATAACACCACAAGTAGAAAGTAAATACCAAATCCACTGTAAATAGTGAGGGAGAGACAGAGAAAGACCAGGGGGATGGAGGGTGGGAAAAGTACAGTTTTGTACCTACCATAAATGTCCGAACAGGATAGCATCTGCAGTCCTAACAAATGGGTTGTCCTGTCGTCAGGCAGCCCTTCAGTCGGCCGGATTCCAAAGTCTGGGTCTGGCCTCGGCTGGTGTCGCACTTCACCCGACGTCATCTCTGCTGGTCTTCGGGTATAAAGGCATCAGCCGATGCCATTTTCCTCAGTGTTTCTTGCCCCAGATGCCAGTTGCCCTCTTGGAAAACTAAATTTTGGGTAAATGCCAATGTTTCCAAAAAAAATAGTAGGCAAACAAAAAATAAGCATGTATGTACATATATACAAACAAATACACCATAAGAGATCCCCCCCTAGCTAGCTATTAGGAGGGTAGATACCCTAGGAGTACCACAGAGGGGAAGGAGACAGGGTAATCCTGACTGCAGATGCTATCCTGTTCGGACATCTACATTTATGGTAGGTACAAAACTGTACTATGTCCTTCAAGGATGCATCTGCAGTCCTAACAAATGGGTAGAATACCATAGCCAAACTAGGGGAGGAGGAAAAAGAATTATGGTGTAGTTAGGATCCCTTGCAATACAGCAGTGGCAAACCCTGCTCGGGATCTAGAGTATAGAGGTAAGTTGTAATGCTTGGCAAATGTATGCACGGAGGTCCAAGTAGCTGCCTCAATAATGTCCTTGGTAGCCACTCCTCGTGAAGAAAGCTGTGGTAGTGGCTGTAGCCCTTGTAGAGTGAGGTCTTATGTTCTGTGGAATTTGCTTTCCATGGTAGGAGTAACAGAATCTTATGCAATTTCCTATCCACTTGGAGATTGTCTGTTTGGAAATTGCTTTTCCTTCCCTTCCTGTTGCATAAGCTACTAAAAGCTGGTCAGTTTTTCTATTGCCCTTGGTTCTGTCCAGGTAGTAGCGCAACTGTCTATGTACATCCAAGGTATGCAGCAGTCTTTCCCCCCTGTTCTGTGGATTGGGAAAGAAGGTAGGTAGGTGGATTGCCTGGTTTAGAGACACTCTGGATACCACCTTAGGCATAAATGTAGGATTAGTTCTCATGGACACTCTGTCTTGATGGAAGATTAGGAAGGGTTGTACTGCCATTAAGGCCTGTAGTTCCAAAACCCTTCTTGCTGAAGTAATTGCCAGTAGGAAAGCATTTTTCCAGGATAGGTGTTGAAGATCTACTGTTGCTGCTGGTTCAAATGGAGGGAGTGTCAATTTTTCTAGCACAAAGTTCAAGTCCCATGCTGGTAATGGTGGTTTCCTAGGAGGTTTTACATTCTTGATTCCTCTGAGGAACTGCCTGAGTAGAGGATGTGAGAAGACAGGGGGATCGAAGCTGTATTCTGCAGAAATAGCTGATGCATGTATTTTGATGGAGGAATAGGACAGGCCTGTATGGAGAAGCTCTGCCAAGTACTCCAGGATGTTAGCAATATCTATCTTTGACACATCTTTTCCTCTTTCAGTACTCCAAATGACAAACCTTTTCCATTTTCCTGCATAGTTCCTTCTTGTTGAAGGTCTGCGGGCCTCAAGGATAATGTCTTTAACCCTTTGGGATAAATCTGGGTTAGTTGCTGTTATGTAATGTTCCAGGCAGTCAGTTGCAGAGTTTTTAGGTTTGGATGCATGATGTTGTAGTCGTTCTGAGTTAACATCAAAGGCATCAGGGGTAGTGGTAGTGTCCACGTTCTCCCCAGAGACATGCTCCTCAGCAATGGATACCAGTGTTGTCTTGGCCAATTTGGAGCTATCAGAATTATCCTTGGACGTTCCTCTTAGATTTTCAGTAGTACCTTGTGCATCAAAGGAAGAGGTGGAAATGCATATGCTGTCAGGCCTTTCCAACTGAAGGATAGAGAGTCCACCTTCCATGCAAGTGGGTGGTATGTCCTTGTGCAGAATTTCTTGAGCTGGTGATTGAGTGGGGATGCGAATAGGTCTATTTGTTGCATTCCCCATTTCTTTGTGATGGCCTTGAAGATGTCCGGGTGTAGCATCCATTCGTGAGCATCTGAGGTAGTTCTGCTTAGCATGTCTGCTAGGATGTTTTCTTTTCCCGGTACAAATATTGCCTGTAACTGGATGTTGTAGCTCAGAGCCATATTCCATGAATGAGTGCCTCCCTGTTTGTTGATGTACCACATGACTGTGGTGTTGTCTGTCCTGATCATTAAATGGCCTTCTTTGAGGAATGGTCTGAAATTCTGGATTGCTAGTTTCACTGCCAGCATTTCATTTTGATTTATGTGCAGGTGCAGCTGGTCTGGAGTCCATAATCCTTGTATGCATTTGTCCAGCATGTGTGCCCCCCAACCTAGGTCTGAGGCGTCCGTTGTGATGGTTTGGCTTGCTTGCAATTTGTGGAAGGGCAAGCCTGGGTTTGACTGGCATGCTTGAGCCCACCATAGGAACTCTTGTTTCAGGCATGGGATTAGTGGTATTTCGGTTTCTAAGCTGTGCCTGTGTTGAGACCATAAATTCTTTAGGTACCACTGTAGCTTTCTCATATGCAGTCTGGCAGGACCAGGATTATGCATGATGCCATGAAGCCCAAGGCCTGCAGTACTTTCCTTGCTGTTAGTTTGTTCTGCTTTGTTAATGCCAAGAAGTAAAGAGGAGTTGTTCTTGTTCTTCTGCAGTTAGGAATGCCATCTGTTTTACTGTGTCCAATTCTGCACCCAAGACTGTTCTCGCTTGGGATGCTATCAGTCTTGACTTTCTTAAATTGACTGTGTATCCCAGGGCTTGTAGTAAGCAAATGACTCTTTGTAAGTCTTTTGTCAGCTTGCTTTTGTTGTCCGCTTGTATCAGGCAGTCGTCCAGGTATGGATAAATTTGGATTCCCTGTAGCCTGCAATGAGCGATTACTGATGCCAGGCATTTTGTGAATACTCTGGGCAGTAGATAAGCCAAAGGGCAATGCTGAGAATTGATAATGCTCTGATCCTGCAAGAAATCTGAGGTATCTTCTGCAATTTGGTCGTATGGGGACGTGCAGGTATGCCTCCTTGAGATCTAGAGTTACCAGCCAACACTCCTTGCCCAGCATGGGAAGTTGCTGTAGGGTCAGCATTTTGAATTTTGGAACAATGATGAATGTGTTTAAGGCGGACAGGTCGAGAATAGGTCTCCAACTTTTCTCTTTTCTTGGTACTAGGAAGAGTCTGGAGTAGAATCCTTTGCCCTGTTCTATAGGTGGTACCCTTTCCACAGCTCTCATCTTTGTTAGTTGAGCTATCTGTTTTAGAGCTTCTGTTTTTTGATTTGGAGGTAGGTTTGGCATTCCTCTTTTTACTGGTAAGGTGTGGAAATGAAACCTGTAGCCTTGGTCTATAGTTTGCAAAATCCACTTGTCTCTTGTGATATAGTGCCAATTTTTTGAAAATAAGGCTAACTTTCCGCCTAAGGGTGCTGCTATTTGTTCCCTGGTAGGCGGTGTCAGAGCCAAGTCACTGTGATTGTCCTGTTGCAGTGGCAGTGGTTGTGTCTGTGCCTCGTTGGTTATTGCCTTGCCACTGGCGTCCTCTGTAGGCACCTCCTCTGGATTGATTTCTGCCTCTGGAACGTCTATTCCTGCCTCTCTGAGGTTTAGAGGAGTCTGGAAAGGACCAATTTTTGGAAGGCCAGTTCCTGCTAAACCTTGGGGGCTGAACCTGTAAGAAATCTTTAACTGTTTGTACAGATTTTGCCTTCTCTTCCATTTTCTTCATTACTTGCTGGGCAGGAGAACCAAATAGACTGACCTTATCCATAGGAGCATCTAATAGCTTTGCTTTAACATGATCCGGCAAGACCTGTTCTTTCAACCATGCATGCCTTCTTATAACTGTGCCAGTCATGGCTGATCTAAATTAAGCCTCCAGTGCATCATAGTCACATTTTAAAGAATGGTTACTAACCTGCTGAATGTTATTCACCATTTCTAAAACATATTTCTTATCTAAGGAATCATCAGAGGACAGTTTCTTAGTTAACTGATCAAGCATAAACTCTTGGTATTGGATCATATGAAACTGACAGTTCAAAGCTCTAGCTGAGAGAGTAGCAGAGGTGTAAACTTTTTTACCCCATCTCTCTAAGGACCTGGATTCCCTTTCAGAAGGGAGAGGGTTTTGCTGAGGTCGGCTACTGCCTTAGGCCCCTGGGAGATAGTCTCAGGATCTGCAAAGGGAGCCTTGTATAGGTGGTGATGAGTGTCCGGGACCCTGTAAAACCTATCGGGCTTGGCAGGGGCTGGAGGTAAAGTATCAGGAGCAGTGCAAACATCATTAAATGCATCATCCACAACAGGAAGAACTGGAGGTATAGCTAAGGGCCTATGTTGCGGTAAATGTAGAAAGGTCCTAAGCCTTTTCTTGAATCAGAGAAATCTTGTCCCTGCCATTGGAATTGCTCTCTCATGGCATGTAAGGTTTCCCCAAAGGAAAATTCCTCTGGTGGAGAGGCAGAAGGGATAGATTCTTCAGCATCGGAATCTTCATAAGTAGAAAAAGGAGCCTCTGGATGGTCTGTATTGTCTGACTCATCAGAAGAATCATCTGAGGACACTGGCTCAGGGGGCTCTGCTCTAGGTCTCTTTTCTGGAGGCTGAGAGGCCCTGTCTGGGTGAGATTGGGATCCCCTTATTAAAGAGATGAGATCCTCTGCCAGAGTAAGCATTTGAGAACTGGAACTGGGCCTGTGTGAGGGGCTTAACCGGCACAGATTTAGCAGATTTGGCTGCTTTAGCCCTGGCAAAGGCCTTTATAGACATGGCTGCAGGAGGCCTAGCAGCACCACGTGCTGGGGTAGAGACATTCAAAGGGATGGTGTCCGATAATTCTAGAGGAACCACATTAATAGGCAAAACTTCAGAGGCCGATTCAACTAGGGTAGCAGGAGCCTCGGTAGTAGTCATGGATTCGGCTGAAGATTGACCCGTTTGCTCGGTTTCGGCCGAAACAGAGACACTCATGGTTTGCTTAACCGTGGTTTCGTCCGAAACCGGACCGCGAGTGTCGGTCTTTTTCTTTGCGTTTAACAATTTGAGAAGTCGGAGGATCCGACGGCATAATGTACGCAAAATCTGAGCCGAAAAACTGTTCAGCAAACTCCGACCGACGCCTAAGCGTTCATCGGTTGAAGGAAGCACAGGCTAAACAGGCTGCTACGTCGTGGTCTGGGCCTAAACAAGGTAAACAGTAAGAGTGGAAATCATTATGAGGTATTTGTTTCCCACAAGTTAAACAGTTATTCACTTTTTCTGACATCGGCTGAGGCAAGAAAGAGTCCCCAACGGGGTACTTAGCTTTTTAGAAGTCTTCGAAGTAGTATTCGGTAGTAGTAATCTCTGGATCTGACCGACCGGCACTTGCGAACAGCTTCTGCTTCGGGCGCCACGCGGCAAGAAGGACTGAGGAAAATGGCGTCGGCTGATGCCTTTATACCCGAAGACCAGCAGAGATGACGTCGGGTGAAGTGCGACACCAGCCGAGGCCAGACCCAGACTTTGGAATCCGGCCGACCGAAGGGCTGCCTGACGACAGGACAACCCATTTGTTAGGACTGCAGATGCATCCTTGAAGGACATCAAGGACTGCAACAGTGAATACACTCGAACATCTACAGTTATGGTAAGTATACACAACTGTACTATGCTCTTCGTGTTTCACTGTTGCAGTCATCACACTTGGGTTGCTTCCCAAAGCTGACATAACGGGTGGAGTCAGTCAAGAAGAGTTGGGGCTGGCTAGTATGCCCTGCAGGACTGCGAATGCAAAGCCTGCCACGGATTTGGAAAAGATAGGCAGGTGGTAATGCATGGTGAAGGTACGAACAGACCTCCAAATTGCAGCCTCCAGGATGTCCCTGGTAGGGACCCCTCTGCGAAAAACTGCAGAGATGGAAGTTGCCATAGTGGAATGTGTTCTGACCCCCTTTGGGGGTGCTTCCCGTGGTGTTTGTAACAAACAGATGCAGTGTGCTATCCATCTGGAAATGGTTTGTTTTGAAATGGCCTTGACCTCCACCCCTGCTGCAAAGTTGACTAGTAACTGGACAGTTTTCCTAAAGGGCTTAGTCCTATCCAGGTAGAATCTGAGCTGTCTGTGCACATCCAAAGAGTGCAGGATCCTTTCCCAGTTATTTTGAGGCTTAGGGAAAAAGGTGGCCAAATGAATAGATTGGTTGAGAGCCACACTGGACAGCACTTTAGGCATGAAATTTGGGTTAGTCCTGAGGGAGACCCTGTCAGCATGAAAAATGATGAAGGATTCCACAGCTGTAAGTGCTTGCAGCTCAGACACTCTTCTAGCTGAAGTGATGGCCAGAAGCAAGGCTGTTTTCAAAGAGAGGAATTTTAACTCTGCTGAAGCTGCAGGCTCAAAGGGGGGGGGGGGTGAGCTTTTCCAACACAAAGTTAAGGTCCCAAGCAGGTGTAAGAGCTCTTCTGGGCGGCCTTAATTTGTTAGACCTCTAAGGAACTGCTTGATGAGAGGGTGTGAAAAGAGAGGTGGCTCTGTGTTGTAATGAGCAGACATGGCAGAAGCATGAATCTTAACAGAAGAGAAGGATAGGCCCCTGTGAAGTAAGTATGCTAGGGAACCAAGGATGAGAGTTAAGGAGGGCTACGCTAGTTCAGCTCCTTTAGCCTGGAACCAGGAGCAATACCTTTTCCACTTGTCAGCACAGGATTTTCTAGTGCTGGGACGTCTGGCTTCACATATAACGTCCAGGACTTGCTTATTTAGGTTGGCAACTGGAAGAGAGGTCAAGGAATAAGCCAGGCTGCCAGGTTCAGGGTCTGCAATTGTGGATGCAAGAACTCTCCTTTCCACTGGGTCAAGAGAGTAGGAATCTGAGGGAGGTGCCATGGAGGCAACAGTGACAGACTTCGCAGTAGTGGGTACCAGTGTAGATGTGGCCAGTCTGGGGCAATCAGGATAGTCCTTGGTTTTTCCTCACTTATTTTGAGTAATACCCTTGTAAGAAGAGATAGAGGGGGAAATGCATAGATCAAGAGGTTTACCCATTGAAAGGATACGGCATCCACTTTCCAGCCCTTGCTGTGAGGTTCCCTGGTGCAGAATTTGCCGAGCTGGTGGTTGTCATAGGAGGCAAATAGGTCCACCTTCGCGGTACCCCATTTCTGGGTTACCAGACTGAAGGTGTTGTGGTTTAATTGCCACTCGTTTGGGTGTAGGAGGTTTCTGCTTAATTTGTCTGCCAAAGAGTTTTAGTTGCCTGGCAGGAATTGTGCTAGCAGTAGAATTTGCATGGCTAAAGTTGTGTGCCAAAATGTCATGGCTAGCCTGCAGAGTGGATAAGAGTGAGTTCCTCCCTGCTTGTTGATGTGCCACATCACAGTGGTGTTGTCTGTTTGATTAGAGGACCCGGAGAGAGTAGGGGTCTGAAAGCTGTCAGAGCATGCTGAACAGCGAGCATCTGTCTTTGGTTGATGTGCAGATGTATTTGATTTGGGCTTCAGTGGCCCTGAATGCACCTGCCGTCCAGATGTGCACCCCAGGCATTGTCTGATGCTTCTGTGGTTAGTGTTTGGGCAGCATGGGGTTGTGAAAAGGGAAGTCCCTTGTTGTGGTTGCATGCTGCTGCCCGACAAAGGAAATCTTTCCTTAGACAAGGTATCATAGGTATAATAGTTTCCAGGTCCAGAGAAAGTACAGTTTTGTACCTACCATAAATGTAGATGTCCGATAGATATGCAACTGCAGTCCTGACATATGGGTTGTCCTGCCTCAGGCAGCCCTTCGGTCGGCTGGATTCCAAAGTCTGGGTCCGGCGTCGGCGGATGTCGCCTCCTCCCCGACGTCAGAGCAGCTGGGGTATAAAAGCATCCGCCGACGCCATCTTCTTCAGTGTTTCTTGCCCCAGATGCCAGGTGCCCTCCAAAGAAGGCTAAATTTGGTGAATGGATAGAAAATTCCAGACATGCACAACAGTAATTAACAGATACACCATAACAGATATCCCCAGCTAATAGAGGAAGGGGAGGAATGGACCCAAAAGGAAAAATGCAGAGGGGTAGGAGGGAGGGAAAACCTGACTGCAGTTGCATATCTATCGGACATCTACATTTATGGTAGGTACAAAACTGTACTATGTCCTTCAAAAATGCAACTGCAGTCCTGACATATGGGTAGAATACCATAGCCAAGCTGGGGGTGGTAGGATCTAAGAAAGGGATGGTGTAGCTAAAATGCCCTGCAGGACTGCCGAAGCAAAGCCTGCTCGGGATCTGGAGTATAAAGGCAGGTTGTAAGTGTTTGGTAAATGTATGCACGGAGCTCCATGTAGCAGCCTCTAGAATGTCCTTTGTAGCCACTCCTCTTAGAAAGGCTGTGGATGTGGCTATAGCTCTGGTGGAGTGTGGCCTAATATTGGCTGGCACACCTTTTCCATGGAAAGAGTAACAGAATCTGATGCAGTGTCCAATCCATTTTGAAATTGTTTGTTTGGAGATTGCCTTTCCTTGCACTCCAGCAGCATAAGCTACAAATAGTTGGTCAAACTTTCTGGTGGTCTTTGTTCTGTCCAAGTAGTAGCGTAATTGTCTGTGTATGTCCAAAGTGTGCAGCAGCTTTTCCCCCTTATTTTGAGGATTGGGAAAGAAGGCAGGCAGGTGAATTGCTTGATTTAGAGACACCCTGGATATCACTTTTGGCATGAATGAAGGATTGGTTCTTAGAGAAACTCTGTCCTGATGAAAATGAGAAAGGGAGGTACTGCCATCAGGGCCTGTATCTCCGAGACTCTTCTTGCTGAGGTAACTGCCAACAGGAAAACCGTTTTCCAGGAGAGAAATTGCATTTCTGAAGATGCTGCTGGTTCAAAAGGAGGGAGAGTTAATTTTTCCAAGACGAAATTGAGGTCCCATGCAGGTACTGGTGGTTTTCTGGGAGGTTTGATATTCTTTATCCCTCTTAGAAACTGTCTTAGCAAGGGATGTGAAAACACAGGTGGATCACAGTTGTATTTTGCTGAGATTGCTGAAGCGTGAATTTTTATGGAAGAATATGAGAGGCCACTATGAAACATTTCTGCCAAGTATTCTAATATCTGTGGTATGCTCATTACCGATGCATCCTGACCCTTGTTGGCATTCCAGATGGTGAATCTCTTCCACTCGGCTGAATAGGCTTTTCTGGTGGAAGGTCTGCGTGCTTCCAGCAAGATTTCTTGTACTTTTTCGGAAAGAGAGATATGGGTGGAAGTGATGGAAACCTCCAAGCTGTCAGCTGCAATGTTTGCAGGTTTTGATGAACAGTCCTGTAATTGTGCTGTGTTAGAAGCAGAGGCCATTGAGGCAAGGGCCACGGTTTGGTGCGAGTTATGCTCAGTAGCAGTGGATACCAGTGCTGCCTTGGCCAGTCTGGAGCTATCAAAATTCCTTTTGGTTGTTCTGCTTTGATCTTCAGTAACACCTTGGTCAGTAACGGTAGAGGAGGGAATGCATAAATTGTTAGGGAATTCCAGCTGAAGGAGAGGGCATCCGTTCTCCAGGCTAGAGGATGGTTCGTCCTTGAACAGAACTTCTCCAGGTGATGATTGAGGTGAGAAGCAAAGAGATCTATGTCTGGTCTTCCCCATGCACTTATCTGTGAGAAAATGTGTGGATGCAGCATCCATTCGTGCGGATCCAAGAAATTTCTGCTCAGCCTGTCCGCCAGAACATTGTCCTTGCCTGGAACAAACTGGGATTGCAAGGGACTTTTCCCAAAGAGTCATTGTTAGTCTGCAGAGGGGGTAAGAGTGAGTGCCTCCCCTGCTTGTTTATATACCACACGACAGTGGTGTTGTCTGTCCTTATTAGCAGATGACCTTGTTGAAGGGATTTTCTGAAGGCCTCAATTGCATGTATCACTGCCAACATCTCTTTTTGATTTATGTGCAGATGCATTTCCCTGGGAGTCCATTGCCCTTGAATGCATCTGTCCTCCATGTGCGCCCCCCATCCATGATCTGAGGCGTCTGTTGTAATGGTTTGACTTGCTAGAGGTTTGTTGAAAGACATGCCCTTGTTTAAATGACTTGCTTGAGCCCACCACAAAAATTTCCTTTGCAGGCATGGAATGAGTGGTATTACGTCTTCTAGATTTTGGCTGTGTTGAGACCATAAGCTTTTTAGGTACCATTGTAGCTTTCTCATGTGTAGTCTTGCCAGAGGTACCAGAAGAATGCAAGATGCCATGAACCCCAGGGCCTGCAGGATTTTCCTTGCAGTCAGCTGGGTGAGCTTTGCTAGGCTTTTGAAGTAATCTGGTAAATGCTCTTGTTTCTCCTCTGTGAGGAAAGCCATTTGTGATTGTGTGTCCAATTTGGCTCCTACTAATATAATCTGTTGGGATGGCAGTAGTCTTGATTTCTGAATGCTGACTGTGTATCCCAAAACCTGTAGTAATTGAATGACACAATCCAAGTTTCTTAACTAGGCTTGTTTGCTGTCTGCTTGTATAAGGCAGTCGTCCAGGTAAGGGTATATTTGAATCCCCTGGAGCCTGCAATGTGCAACTACTGATGCCAGGCATTTCGTGAATACTCTGGGCGCAGTAGATAAGCCAAACGGCAATGCTGAGAATTGATAATGCTCTGATCCTGCAAGAAATCTGAGGTATCTTCTGCAACTGTGTCTGATTGGGACATGCAGGTATGCCTCCTTGAGGTCCAGAGCAACCAGCCAAGACCCCTTGCCCAGCATGGGAAGGAGTTGCTGTAAAGTCAGCATTTTGAATTTTGGCACAATGAGAAAAGTGTTTAGAGCGGACAAATCCAGTATAGGTCTCCATTGCTTTTCTTTTCTTGGAACAAGGAACAGTCTTGAATAGAATCCCTGGCCTTGATCCTGAGGAGGAACCTTTTCTATTGCTTTTATTTGTAACAGCTTTGAAACTTGTATGAGTGCCTCTGCCCTTTGATTTTGTGGCAGGTTTGGCATGCCTTGTCTCATTGGTAAGGTACGAAGTGGAACCTGTAACCTTGGTCTACTATGTCCAGAATCCATTTGTCCTTGGTTAAAATGTGCCAGTTCATTGAGAATAAGGATAATTTTCCGTCTAGAGGTGCTTCTTTTTGAGCCTTGGTCGGCAGAGTGAAAGTCAAGTCATTGTGATTGTCCCTGTGGTGCAGCTGAACTCCCTTCGCCACTTCTCTGATTTGGTGGTTGCCATTGGCGGCCCCTGTAGGAGCCATGGTATTGCCCTCTACCTCGAGCACGCCTGTTTTTTCCCCTTTGAAACTTGTCAGTGTCTGGAAAGGAACAATTCTTTGAAGGCCAATTCCTGCTGAATCTGGGTGGCTGAACCTGGAGGAAATCCTTGACTGTCTGTACTGATTTAGCCTTTTCCTCAATAGACTTCAACACATCCTGTGCATTAGCACCAAAAAGCTTCTGTTTTTCCAGAGGTGCATCTAAGAGCTTTACTTTAACATGGTCTGGCAGTGGCTGTTCTTTCAGCCAAGCATGTCTACGTATAACGGCCCCTGTTATAGCTGCCCTACATGAAGCTTCCAATGCATCATAACCACACTGAAGAAAATGATTGCTAACCTGTTGAGTGTTATGAACCAAATCCTGCAATGCCTTTCTATCTATAGGCTCAGGAGAGGCTAGCTTTTTCTGCAAATCATCCATTAAATAATCCTGGTACTGAAACATATGAAAAAGACAGTTAAGTGACCTCATGGCAAGGGTGGAAGAGGTATAAACTTTTTTGTCCCATCTCTCCAGGGACCTTGATTCCCTGTCTGTGGGCAAAGGGTTTTTGGCCGAGGAAGTAGTCACTCCTTTGGGCCCCTGAGAAACAGTTTCTAGATCCACAGAGTGGGCCTTAAAGAGATGCTTATGAGTTTCAGGAACCCTGTAATATCTGTCTGGCTTGACAGGAGCAGGAGGGAGAGAATCAGGGGAAGCACTGGAGTCTGAGTACACATCATCCAAGACATCCAACACTGGAGGAATAGCTAATGGTCTGTGCTGGGGTAACTTGAGGAAGGTACGTAGCCTTTTCCTGGAGTCAGAACATTCCTGGCCCTGCCACTGAAAATGTTCTCTCATGGAGTGGAGAACTTCTCTGAAAGAAATATCCTCTGGAGAAGAGGCAGAAGGAATTGATTCCTCAGCATCAGAGTCCTCGTAGGCCTGGAAGGATTCTTCCTGGGTATCTGAGAGCTCTGAATCCCTAGAGGCTTCATCTGAAGACAGGGCATCTGACTGTTCTGTCCTAGGCCTTTTATCTGCAGGAGGCTGAGAACCTCTGTCTGGGTGCGACTGAGAACCTCTGATTAGAGAGATTAGATCTGCAGCTAGGGTCATGATCTGTTTATCAGAAGAAAAGCCCTGGGAAAAAGTTTTAGGAGGATGGGCCTTAGCCTGGCTGGCAGCCTTAGCACGTGTGTAGGTCTTGATGGACATGGAGACCGGAGGCCTAGCTGCCCCACGTGCAGGAGTAACTTTATCCACTGGTATGGTGTCAGGTAATTATAGAGCTACGGTTTCGGGAGGAAAATCAACAACCGGCACCGGGGAAACCTCCGGGACCGAAGTACGTGGTAAAGCGGTGTCGTCGGCCTGGAGCGGTTGAATTACCGCCTCGGAAGAGGCCGATGCACTCGCGGTAGGCTTAGGCATGGTATCGGTGGACGACGCGGGCCGAGGATGTCGGTCCCGGTCCTTACATTTTTTGGAAATATGTGCTGTCGGTTGTTCCGACAGCATGATATAAGCGTAATTTTCGCCAAAAAAGTCTTAGGCAAATTCTGCCCAGCGCCCGAGTGTGCGCTTATTAAAGCAAGCACAGGCAGCACAGGCCGAGACGTCGTGGTCTGGGCCCAGGCAGGGAAGGCAGTAAGAGTGGAAGTCCTTATGAGGTATCTGTTTACCACAAGACAAACAATTGTTAACCTTTTCAATTTTTTCTGACATCGGCTGAGGCAAGGAAAATGTTCCCCAACGGGGTACTTAGCTTTTTGATGACTTCGGAACACACAGGAGCTGACCGACCGGCACTTGCGAACTGCTTCTGCTTCGGGCACCGCGCAGCAAGAAAGACTGAAGAAGACGGCGTCGGCGGATGCTTTTATACCCCAGCCACTCTGACGTCGGGGAGGAGGCAACATCCACCGACACCGGACCCAGAGTTTGGAATGCGGCCGACCGAAGGGCTGCCTGAGGCAGGACAACCCATATGTCAGGACTGCAGTTGCATTCTTGAAGGACATCGTTGACACCAAAGGCTTAAGTACCACTGAAGTTTCTTCATATGCAGTCTGGCATATGGAATTAGTAGAATACAGGAGGCCATGAACCCTACAGCTTTGCAGGGTTTTCCTTGCGGATAACTGGGTTCTGTTGGCTAGTTGAGAGAAGTAGCTTGTCAGACAGGCCTGTTTTTCTTGGGTAAGATATGCCATCTGGGATGATGTGTCCAGGCTTGCTCCCAGGAATACAATTTTCTGTCTGGGGACTAGTTTGGATTTCTTTTTGTTTAGAGTGTACCCCAGTGAGGTCAGTAGGTCCTTTACAAAGGTCAGGTGCTGCAACAGCTTTTCCTGACTGTTTGCCTGAAACAGGCAGTCGTCCAAGTAGGGGTAAATTTGAATATTTCTTTGTCTGCAAAAAGCAATGGCTGGAGTCAGGCATTTTGTGAAAACTCTGGGAGCAGTGGATAAGTGCAGAGAAGTGATAATGCATAGATCCTGCTCTGAAAAGTAAATATTTCCTGCAAGAGTGTCTCTGATTGGGATGTGCAGATAGGCATCTTTTAGGTCTAGGGTGGCTAACCAAACATCTTTGGAAAGCACAGGAAGAAGCTGCTGGAGGGTGAGCATTTTGAACTTTGGTATCACCAGAAAGGTGTCTAGAATGGAAAGATCTAGGATTGGGCAACCAGGTGCCATCTTTTCTGGGTACCAGGAAAAGCCTGGAATAGAAACCCTGGCCTATCTGGTCTGCAGGAACAGGCCGAATTGCCCTCATGGAGAGCAGGCAATGAACTTGGTTTTGTGCCTCTGCTCACTGGTTTGGAGACACATCTGGGAACCCTTCTGGGGTTGGCAGTGTATGGAAATGAAATTTGTACCCCTGGGACACTATGTTGAAGACCCATCGATCGTTGGTGATGGAGGCCCAATTTTTTGCATGGGAGAAGTTTTCCGCGCTAGGGGCACAAGCAGGTGGGCAGAGTTAAGGGGTGGAATTGAAAAGTCATTGTGAATTCTTGCCATAAGGGGGTGGCTTAGCACTCCCTGTTTTAGAAGTGGAGGTACTCCATTGCTTAGATATCTGCATTCCCTGGGACTGCTGTCTGGGGGGTCTGGTACCCCTTGGGTCTAGTCTGAGCCAGCCTTGAGGGGGCTGGAAAGGACCAGTGTTTTGAAGGGCAATGACTACTGAATCTCAGGGGCTGGACTTGCAGAAAGTCCAACTGTCTGCAGAGATTTAGCTTTTTCTCCCATCTTTTTTAAAATCTCTTCTGCCTTGGCGACAAACAAATTGTCTTTTTTCAGTGGTGCATCCAATAGTTTTGATTTGACATGGTCTAGCAAGGTCTGTTCCTTAAGCCAAACATGCCTTCTAAGTACAGCACCTGTGACTGCTGCCCTGCAGGATGCTTCTAGGGCGTCAAATCCACATTGCAGGGTATGCTTAGTAACTTGGCTTGCAGAATGCATAAGCTCCTGTAATTCTTTATTTTCTGCACAAGCTGGAAAGGTAGATAATTTAAGAAATTCCATAGTATGTTGCTGGTATTTCAACATATGGAACTGAATTTAATGCTCTAATGACAAGAGTTGCAGAGGCATATACTTTTTTACCCCATCTGTCTAAAGCTCGGGAATCCCTGTCCGAAGGGGTGGGATTCTTAGCTGTGGTTGCTTTTATTCCTTTAGGTCCTAAGGAGATGACCTCTGGGTCAGCAGTAGGATTTTTGAAAATAAATTTGTGCAAGTCAGGGACTCTATAATAACTGTCAGATTTCCTGGGAGCAGGAGGTAGAGTACCAGGAGTTAAACTGGACTCCATGAAAACATCATCCACAACATCCAGAACAGGAGGAATAGCTAAGCATCTGTGCTGTGGTAAATCTAAAAATTCCCTGAGTCTCTCTTTGGACTGAGGATAGTCCTGGCATTCCCGATGGAAATGCTCTCGCAAAGTATATAGGATTCACCAAAAGAAAAATCATCTGGAGGAGAGGCAGAAGGAATGGATTCTTCTGCATCAGAATCCTCATAAGCAGACGAGGGCAGGTCTTCATAAATCAGAAACCTCAGAGTTGTCAGACTCCTGATCAGATAAAGCTGCTGGGGACAAGTCTCTTTCTTTTAGAAGGGGGAGGCTGGCTTCCCATAATCAGCATGAGAAGGTCTTCCGCCATTTTAAGCATCTGAGATTGAGGCAAGGAAGCACGTTTAAGCTTGGGTCGTCATTTTTTTAGGCATAGTCCGTACCCTGGGCCTTAGAAATTCAGTAGTTTTAGAAAGAACTGAAGACAAGAAAAAAGTTGTCGATTTGTGTCGAATATCGTTAACGCAAAGAACTTCCTCGGAACCCGGTGCCTGGTCAGTGGCTCCAAACCCATCCAAGGTAGAGACATCCGCAGGTTCCGTAGTCAAAAGAGTCTCGCGGCATACTCAACGGGTCTCGGTAGTGGCCTGCGAATCCATAGAAGCAGGCATGAGAGGCTGCAAAAGCACCTCACCGAGTACCGAAGAACTGGTGACTAGCTTAACGGAAGCATCGTTGGCAGCTTTGGACCTGTGCTGTCTGTGTTTATCCTTTCGTTTTTTCGGAAGATAGTTAGTTGGATGGCTTACCGAAGCCATTTCGGAATACGGAGATCAAGAGTGAAAGTATTTAGCTACGATAAGGTCCCGGCGTATAGTTCTGGCATTGAAGAGAGCACAAAAGCGACAGTGAGGGACGTTGTGGTCTGGGCCGATGCAGTAAGAATGGAAATCTCGGTGTGGTATTTGGTTTCCACAGGCGAGATAATTGTTAACTTTTTCTAACATCGGTTAGAGCAAGAAAAAAAGATCCCCAATGGGGTACTTCAATTTCAATTTTGGAAACAAAAACTCAGGTAGCAGCCGATCGGCACTCCTGCAAACTGCTTCTGCTTTGGGCTCCTCTGCAAGAAAGACTGGTGTAATGGCATCGGCTGCCTGACATTATACCACTGACTATCTGATGTCACTCCTGGAGTGACAGCAACTGACGCAGAAATATTAAGCCTCTGGTATTTGGGCCGACTGAGGGCTACCCCTGGCAGGATAACCCAAGTGTGATGACTGCAACAGTAAAACACGAAGAACATCTACATGCTTTACATAAATGCTGTTGGGAGAAAAACTTGCGAGATTTTCGAACCACATTTTCCCTCCTTTGGCCTTGGGGTAAGGCCGAAAGGAGTGGAATAACGGGCCCACGGCAGATAACGCCTCTTGCTCACAGCGCGGTAAGGGTGTCTTTCACCTTGGGTCCAAACAATGAGGACCCATCAAAGGGAGCGTCGGAAGGAAGACTTGAAGGCCTCCGCAACTGACACAAGCGGAGCCAGGCTTGTCTCGAGAGCCACGCCTGTGCCTGCGCTCTACCCGCCCCTTCGGCCGCATAGGAAATGAGCCTCATGGACGAAGTTAGAAATTGACGTAAGGATAGCCAACTGAGAGCTAACCGACTGGGCTAGCTGCTCAGGTAGGTTACCGAGAGGGAATCTGACAACTCCTTGACCAGATCCCTCTGAAGCCTGGTAAAATGTGCCAAGTAATTCAGAGACCTTAAGGTAAAGGCCGCTGAAGTCAGGGTGCGCTTCCGTACCTATCCATACTCCTAGACTCCTTATTAGGAGGATGGATAGACGCTGAAGCCTCTGCCACGTCCTGTTGTGTAGCAGATGCCACCACCATGGCATCTACAGCCACGCCTTTAGTAAGGAACTCCTTCTCGGGGAGCAGATAAAAATTTATTTGGACGAGAAGGGACTGGTTCCACGGGTATCTGGATGTTCCCACGCCTTCGACAAACTAAATCCAGAAGCTCGTCGGGCGGAGACACCCAGGAGGCGGAGGGCTGAGCCCCAAAGGCCTTGAGGAGCACTGATTCATCAGCAGAGGGGGTTTGGATATCCAGCGCCTCGTTGTTTGAGGATCTCTAAGATGTCTGCAAATGAGACATCATCCGAGGACGACTGGGACCCTCCGCATCATCCATATCAGTGTCCGATGTAATAGACTGGGAGTCCACGGCTTCCTCTTGCACGATCTCTTCCTTGGGGGTTCCTCTGAAGACAACTCGAAGAACCCTCAGGAGGAGGGGAACCCCACTGGGGGTAACCTCAGGCCTCGGGCTCCGCTGGTTACGGACAGAGGAACTGCCAAAGACCCAGTCTCCACGCCCAGGGAAGGTGCTGGTAAACCGGAGATGGCGAAGAGGACTTGGCCAAGGCACTCCTCATGGCCCTGAAAGCCGGACCCCAGAATCCTGGGAGTGTCCGTCTCTCGAGCCATGATAGTCACGGAAGTCCCGCAGAAGCACCGAGAGGGAGGCTTGGAACCAAAGCATAGGTCCCAAACATCACCCTCGGGTCCAGCCGAAGAAGTCCGCGTGCCAAACTCGGACCCGAGGCCGGAGTTGGAGTAAGGGTCGGAGCCGACCCTGAGATCTCCACCAGCTCCAACAGCACCTGCTCACGGAGCCGAAGCAGTCGGAGGAGGAATGGCAATGGGGTGGGCCATGGACATCGGCTCAAGCCAACTGGGTCGGAACCGAAACAAATTTTTGAAAGACTGGGGACTGGAACAGTCTTTGGAGCACCCTGTCTATATCAGAATCCGACATCCTCGAAGACCGAGAGGAAACAGAACGGGTTCGGAGAAGGCCTCTCCATCGGCCCCAAGGGACTAGGGGACCCGGCCCGAGGCGACTCGATGAGAATCGGCGCCGAGGGAATACTCACCAGATTCCATCGGTGCCGAGGTAGACTTGGCGCCGAGGAGGAAGTGTCTGAGCTGGCGACCCTTGTCGGCTCGAGAGCAGTGGAGCCGAAGGTGACCCGCCTCGATGCCGCAGCCATCGGCTCCGAAGCCAGAGGAGTCGATACTGGTGGCATCGAGGCAGACTGTTCACCTCGGCTCCAAGTCTTTGGAGCCGAAGGAGAGGCCTGCCTAGGTCTCTTGGCAGTCGGATCCGACGGACTGGTCGGAACCGAAGCCCTTTTCTTTTGGCAGGAGCCGGAGAGGATGCCAAGGCTTCTTCAAAAGAGGTTTAATTAACCCTTAAGAATCAATTTATTTTTCCTCTCCTGGAGGACCCTTGAGGAAAAAGTGTGACACGCTGCATGACTCCTGCAAGTGCTTTGCCCCTAGACAATATACACAGAGCAAATGATCAGTAATAGACATCTTAAAACCACATTTCAACATTTTTAAAGCCCGAAGGCCTAGGGTTTGAGACATGATGTTAAACAATTCTTTGACAGGAATTCAAACAACTATAGATTTGCTTGTGATAAATCTAAGCTTATAGTTAAAGTTTAACACAAACACTAGCTGTAAATGACAGGGAACTCTCAACTACTGTAGACTAGAGACCCTGAAAGGTTTCAAAGGTTGACCGTCTGGGAAGGCCCTGGATGGGGGGCGAAAACAAACTCAACCCAATCACACACAACAATCTTCACAATCCAAACGTACACAAAGAAGCGATAGCCGTTAAAACAGCTTTTGTGACCAAAAAACAGCAAAAAACTGACAGAAAAGTAGTTAATAAAAGCTACTCAGCCCAGCCAGCTCGAGACCACTTCGCGGGAAGCGCAAACGAGATCTGGGGGACTGGTAGTGGTGCATCCTGGGATATAGTAAGCTCAGCCAATAAGAGACTTCGCTCTTTGGCATAAGCGTGCCGAGTCGGAGCCGAGGGATCGGCTCCGAACCCATCATTCAGAATGTAGGCGAGATAGGATCACATAACATCAATTGTTAACCTTTTCAATTTTTTCTGACATCGGCTGAGGCAAGAAAATGTTCCCAGGTACTTAGCTTTTTGATGACTTCGGAACACACAGGAGCTGACCGACCGGCACTTGCGAACTGCTTCTGCTTCGGGCACCGCGCAGCAAGAAAGACTGAAGAAGACGTCGGATGCTTTTATACCCCAGCCACTCTGACGTCGGGGAGGAGGCAACATCCACCGACACCGGACCCAGAGTTTGGAATGCGGCCGACCGAAGGGCTGCCTGAGGCAGGACAACCCATATGTCAGGACTGCAGTTGCATTCTTGAAGGACATCGTTGACACCAAAGGCTTAAGTACCACTGAAGTTTCTTCATATGCAGTCTGGCATATGGAATTAGTAGAATACAGGAGGCCATGAACCCTACAGCTTTGCAGGGTTTTCCTTGCGGATAACTGGATTCTGTTGGCTAGTTGAGAGAAGTAGCTTGTCAGACAGGCCTGTTTTTCTTGGGTAAGATATGCCATCTGGGATGATGTGTCCAGGCTTGCTCCCAGGAATACAATTTTCTGTCTGGGGACTAGTTTGGATTTCTTTTTGTTTAGAGTGTACCCCAGTGAGGTCAGTAGGTCCTTTACAAAGGTCAGGTGCTGCAACAGCTTTTCCTGACTGTTTGCCTGAAACAGGCAGTCGTCCAAGTAGGGGTAAATTTGAATATTTCTTTGTCTGCAAAAAGCAATGGCTGGAGTCAGGCATTTTGTGAAAACTCTGGGAGCAGTGGATAAGTGCAGAGAAGTGATAATGCATAGATCCTGCTCTGAAAAGTAAATATTTCCTGCAAGAGTGTCTCTGATTGGGATGTGCAGATAGGCATCTTTTAGGTCTAGGGTGGCTAACCAAACATCTTTGGAAAGCACAGGAAGAAGCTGCTGGAGGGTGAGCATTTTGAACTTTGGTATCACCAGAAAGGTGTCTAGAATGGAAAGATCTAGGATTGGGCAACCAGGTGCCATCTTTTCTGGGTACCAGGAAAAGCCTGGAATAGAAACCCTGGCCTATCTGGTCTGCAGGAACAGGCCGAATTGCCCTCATGGAGAGCAGGCAATGAACTTGGTTTTGTGCCTCTGCTCACTGGTTTGGAGACACATCTGGGAACCCTTCTGGGGTTGGCAGTGTATGGAAATGAAATTTGTACCCCTGGGACACTATGTTGAAGACCCATCGATCGTTGGTGATGGAGGCCCAATTTTTTGCATGGGAGAAGTTTTCCGCGCTAGGGGCACAAGCAGGTGGGCAGAGTTAAGGGGTGGAATTGAAAAGTCATTGTGAATTCTTGCCATAAGGGGGTGGCTTAGCACTCCCTGTTTTAGAAGTGGAGGTACTCCATTGCTTAGATATCTGCATTCCCTGGGACTGCTGTCTGGGGGGTCTGGTACCCCTTGGGTCTAGTCTGAGCCAGCCTTGAGGGGGCTGGAAAGGACCAGTGTTTTGAAGGGCAATGACTACTGAATCTCAGGGGCTGGACTTGCAGAAAGTCCAACTGTCTGCAGAGATTTAGCTTTTTCTCCCATCTTTTTTAAAATCTCTTCTGCCTTGGCGACAAACAAATTGTCTTTTTTCAGTGGTGCATCCAATAGTTTTGATTTGACATGGTCTAGCAAGGTCTGTTCCTTAAGCCAAACATGCCTTCTAAGTACAGCACCTGTGACTGCTGCCCTGCAGGATGCTTCTAGGGCGTCAAATCCACATTGCAGGGTATGCTTAGTAACTTGGCTTGCAGAATGCATAAGCTCCTGTAATTCTTTATTTTCTGCACAAGCTGGAAAGGTAGATAATTTAAGAAATTCCATAGTATGTTGCTGGTATTTCAACATATGGAACTGAATTTAATGCTCTAATGACAAGAGTTGCAGAGGCATATACTTTTTTACCCCATCTGTCTAAAGCTCGGGAATCCCTGTCCGAAGGGGTGGGATTCTTAGCTGTGGTTGCTTTTATTCCTTTAGGTCCTAAGGAGATGACCTCTGGGTCAGCAGTAGGATTTTTGAAAAGAAATTTGTGCAAGTCAGGGACTCTATAATAACTGTCAGATTTCCTGGGAGCAGGAGGTAGAGTACCAGGAGTTAAACTGGACTCCATGAAAACATCATCCACAACATCCAGAACAGGAGGAATAGCTAAGCATCTGTGCTGTGGTAAATCTAAAAATTCCCCGAGTCTCTCTTTGGACTGAGGATAGTCCTGGCATTCCCGATGGAAATGCTCTCGCAAAGTATGTAGGATTCACCAAAAGAAAAATCATCTGGAGGAGAGGCAGAAGGAATGGATTCTTCTGCATCAGAATCCTCATAAGCAGACGAGGGCAGGTCTTCATAAATCAGAAACCTCAGAGTTGTCAGACTCCTGATCAGATAAAGCTGCTGGGGACAAGTCTCTTTCTTTTAGAAGGGGGAGGCTGGCTTCCCATAATCAGCATGAGAAGGTCTTCCGCCATTTTAAGCATCTGAGATTGAGGCAAGGAAGCACGTTTAAGCTTGGGTCGTCATTTTTTTAGGCATAGTCCGTACCCTGGGCCTTAGAAATTCAGTAGTTTTAGAAAGAACTGAAGACAAGAAAAAAGTTGTCGATTTGTGTCGAATATCGTTAACGCAAAGAACTTCTTCGGAACCCGGTGCCTGGTCAGTGGCTCCAAACCCATCCAAGGTAGAGACATCCGCAGGTTCCGTAGTCAAAAGAGTCTCGCGGCATACTCAACGGGTCTCGGTAGTGGCCTGCGAATCCATAGAAGCAGGCATGAGAGGCTGCAAAAGCACCTCACCGAGTACCGAAGAACTGGTGACTAGCTTAACGGAAGCATCGTTGGCAGCTTTGGACCTGTGCGGTCTGTGTTTATCCTTTCGTTTTTTCAGAAGATAGTTAGTTGGATGGCTTACCGAAGCCATTTCGGAATACGGAGATCAAGAGTGAAAGTATTTAGCTACGATAAGGTCCCGGCGTATAGTTCTGGCATTGAAGAGAGCACAAAAGCGACAGTGAGGGACGTTGTGGTCTGGGCCGATGCAGTAAGAATGGAAATCTCGGTGTGGTATTTGGTTTCCACAGGCGAGATAATTGTTAACTTTTTCTAACATCGGTTAGAGCAAGAAAAAAAGATCCCCAATGGGGTACTTCAATTTCAATTTTGGAAACAAAAACTCAGGTAGCAGCCGATCGGCACTCCTGCAAACTGCTTCTGCTTTGGGCTCCTCTGCAAGAAAGACTGGTGTAATGGCATCGGCTGCCTGACATTATACCACTGACTATCTGATGTCACTCCTGGAGTGACAGCAACTGACGCAGAAATATTAAGCCTCTGGTATTTGGGCCGACTGAGGGCTACCCCTGGCAGGATAACCCAAGTGTGATGACTGCAACAGTAAAACACGAAGAACATCTACATGCTTTACATAAATGACAAGGGAAGGTCCCAGCTCTCTCAGATCTAAGAAGACTGTTGTTAATGTCCAAATTAGGACCATAGCAAAGCTGTCTCTTCAGAGTCATAGCATTCTTGAAGCAGAAACTAGGTTTGTTGCCTACTGCTTCCCTAACGCACTCATCCATCTGAAGAATTGCCCAGTTCTTATGAATATCACACCCTGAATTCTGATGCATAGGAGTGGTCCATTTCAGCGGTTTCATTGATAAATTCCCTGTATTTTCTGATTGGATAGACTTTATTGAATAGAATGTGAGTTTCTGTTTGAAGTGTTGCCTTACAGTTTGCGATTTTAGATCTGAAGAAAAGCTTAATGCTTGAAAGCTTATCTGTTTTATTTTTATTTTAAAGTTTTGTGCATTTTTAAACTGGATATGGCAGTGTTAGTTGAACCGTTCTTTTTTCTTGGGTGTCTGTTCAATTTTATGTGGTAGCACGCACGCTGACGGTCTGTCAAGCACATCCAGTAGTCCTTGCCCAAAAAGGGTAGAATGAAATGAACTGTAACCATATGAAATTTTGTATGTTGAACTGACTTGTTCAAGATGCTTAGATCCAAAATTGGTTTCCAGTCCCCTGTCTTCTTTGGCACTAAAAAGAATCTTGAGTAAGTTCCGGATTCTATCTGGTCTGGTGGGACCTCTTGGATGACTCATTTCTAGCAGCTTTTGTATTTCTAGTGCTGCTGCTCTCCTCTGACTGGGTGGATCATAATGAATTTTGCATACATTTGGAGGTGGAAGGGAAAAGGAAATTCAATAACCTCAGGCAATAACCTTCTGCATCCAAGCATCTTTTGTTATATCTAGCCAGACTCTCTGGCGCTGGAATAGTCGACCCCTGGTTGCCTCCAGTGGGGGACAATTGGGCCTCATTTCAGGAACACTCTGTCAAAAAAAGGATTGCTGGACCCTTGGTTTTGCAGGCCTTCTCTGGCATGTGAGCATCGTCATCCATTAGAGTTTCGCCCTCTGGCTCTAGGGGAACAATCTGCACATGTGTCCTGGAAAGGATCCTGGGACTTTCTCAACCATATTTTCTGACCACATTGTTGATTTCTAGAAAAGGATATGTGATGGGTCGAAAAATATACTCCCACTGAAGAGAGAGGATCTTTCCATGCTTTTCACACCTGGAGGGTGTGTCCTTTACTTTTGGGCCAAGCAACTAACTGCCATCAAAGGGTACACTGATGAACGAGGACTTAAAAGGCTCTGCAAAATCACATTAAGTGCGTCCAGGCATGCCTCCTAATGGATATGCATGAACCTGCTGCCCTTCAGGCACCTTCAGCTGCATGCAAGATAAGCCTCATGGACGAATTTGAAATGCAATTGGAGGGTAGCCAACTGAGAGGCCATGAAAGATAGAGTCGCAACAGTAATGGTATCGGAAAGGAATTTTGAAAGTTCCTTGATGAAGTCCTTTTATCGTCTGGTAAAATGTGTTAAATAGTTCTGCAACCTAAGGGCAAAGGTTGGTGATGCATATACACATTTCCCAAATCTGTCCATCACCCTAGACTCCCTGTTGGAGAGATGAATAGGGGAACTTTGTTCAGCAAGTTCCTTCTTGCTGGCCACCATAATAGCAGCATCCACGGGTACCCCCTTACTCCAGAATTCCTTCCAGACAGGTAGAGCCAAAATCCGATCTGGCCTCTTAGGGACTGGCTAAACTGAGGACAAGAAAATGTATGGCGCAGTACAAAAGCCAAATAACCATAAAAAAAAACACACTGAAACAGGGGCTATAAATGGAAAAAACGCCTTATTTAAAACACCAGTATACATCAGAGTACAATATTACACTCCATATACAAATTAAATATCCCTCCAATGCTCACAATAAGTTAATTAACAAACCAATCACATTCTTTATTTTTAAATGGGTGTGTTAAAAGAAAAAATATAAAACATTTTGTAATTATGAACTTCCCAAAAATCAAATTCAACACTGGGAAATGAAAAGTTTAAAAAGTCTATTCTACAGTGTCCAGCTTTTCCTGCAACACAAGAAAAAAAGAAATAACCAGTTAAACCCAGGGGAAACATAGCAGCCAACCTTAATTGCCATGGTTTACTTTTTCTTTAAATGATTTTCCCAATCACCCCTCCTCTGGTCAATTTTAATATTTTCCAAAATGCCAAAAGTGAATTTGATAAACTCCTTACATAGCAAAGAATGTTTACATATAAAGCATTGTTCTCTTTTTGACTATTAATTTCGTATAAATGTTCACATACCCTAGTTCTCAGTGCACGCTCTGTTTTTCCTACATAGTAACAACTACATTTTTCACACAGGGCTAAGTATACTACTTTACTAGTGGCACAAGACCCCCCTTTAGAAAAATAATTCTGTTCCTCGTGGTGTTCTCAAGTGTTATTTCCACTTGCTTATTGATGTACATGCACTGATTACAACTCCCACAAGGTCTAGTACCCCTCCTAAGGTCCCCAGTGGTATCAATTTTAAATTCCAAAAGCCTTTTAAAATTAGCACCCGTTTTAATAAGAACAGTCTCATTGCTCAAAATTTTACTGATTTCTGGGTTCACCCTAAAAATATTACCATTCTTTCTAAACGCATTTTTTTTTAATTTCTCCAGAAATGTGGTTACACTGTAGTACACAAGCTTTATCAAACTTCTGGGAGTTACTCATGGTCACAATTAAATTTGTGTCGAGACCTACACCCAACACGGGCTTGTATAAATCGCCCCACTTGCTATAAAACTCCCTCAAGAATTTGATCTACTAACTTTCTGGAGTACCCTCTTTCACAAAACACATTTCCCACTATATCCAATTCATTGCTAACATCTTCAAAGTGAGAAGACTTTCCTAGCAAATTGAACTGCTTGGCCCTTAACTAGGCTCTTTTTCTGTGTTACAGGATGGTTGCTACAAAAATGCAGGCAAGAATTGCAAAAATTCTCTTTAAAGTAAACACTGGACTTAAAACCTTCACCCAACTGGGACATAATAGTATCCACATAATTAAGTTTGGCAACATCAAAATTATAAGTAAATTCCAAATATTGGGTAGTAGTATTCAAGTATTGCACAAATTTCTGAATCTCCTCTCTAGGAGATTTCCAGTAAAATAAACAGGTTGTTGTGTCTTTCGGCTTTTCCCGGTTAGGGGTCACCACAGCGGAACTCCGGTCCGCTAATGATTGGCAGTAGATTTTTACGTGCCGAATTGCCAGCTCTAACGCACAACCTTCAACGAAGGTACGCCCATTCACGCATGTCTCCACACAGAAGACGCTCTAGCTGAGAATGTAACAGGACGTCTTAGTGTGAGGTGTCAACGCTACCACAGCACCACCACCGCAATCTAGAAAAATCGTATAAAGTTGTACATTCTTCCAATAAGGCCAATTAAACAAAATAAAAAGAAGTTGTGTACCTGCCATAACGTTCCATGTTAGTTGTCTTCATCTCGCCTTCCTTCTTGCCGTTTGGTTATGGAGCCGATCCTCGGGTCCGACTCGGCCATCTTCTATTGCGCGAGAGACATTTACTGGCTCGAGGCTACCCCTTACCCCAGAATGCCCAGCGTCAGCTACCCAGATCTCGTTTAATAGCACACACTAGACATTAGTAGAGTAACCAGTTACTAAAACTGGTTGTCCAATACACCTAAACAAGGAAAGAGTTACAGATTTACCTAGCATGTAAATTAATAAAAGATGCACAGCCAGTGAAAACAAAAGGGAACTCCTCACAATCCTCTAGGGAGGGACGCAAGAAGGAAGGTGAGATGAAGACAACTAACATGGAACTTTATGGTAGGTACATAACTTTATAATGTTACGTTGTCTATTTCGCCTTCCTTCTTGCTGTTTGGGACAGCGTCCCTAGCACCTAAAATCCCGAGTAGCTCATTGGAACAAACTCTTCAGAACAGTAGAACCAAAGGAAGCTCTGCTCCGGGAGACCATATCTACCTTGTAATGAGAGATAAAAGTGTGGGTGTTTGCCCAAGTGGTAGCTGCACAGATTGAGTTTATAGGCAACCTAGACTGAAATGCTACAGAGGTGGCTAATGCTCTAGTGGAATGACCTTTTGGTTTAGCTGGTAGCGCTTTATTTCATAATTGATAAATAAAGGCAATAATATCAGATAACCATCAGGATAAGGTCACTTTAGAAACTGGAAGACTTTGTTTGTTGAAAGCATAAGAAAAAAAAAACTGGTCTGACTTTCTTAGTTCTATGGAGGTAAAAACGCAATTGTCTGTGTGCATCCAATTGGTGGAGCTTGTATTCTGCCCTCTTGCTGTGATTATGAAAGAAAACTGGGAGATCTATGGATTGATTTAAATTGTTCTCTGAGCAGACTTTAGGAATAAAGGATGGATTGGTCCTCAGAGAAACTCTGTCCTTGTGAAACACCAGGTAAGGAGGACGAATGCACAGTGCCTGAAGTTCGGAGACATGTCTAGCTGAAGTGATAGCAACCAGAAAAAGTGTCTTCCAAGAAAGAAATTTTAAAGGGCACAATGCTGCCGGTTCAAAGAGAAGCAAAATTAAGGAAGCTAAAACTAAAATGAGATCCCAAGGATGGGGAGGATTTCTAATTGGGCGTCTAAGAAGAGATGTTCCTTTCATAAAGGCTTTGCACAGCTTATGAGACATTATGCTAGAATTAAACATACCGATATGAAAATTAGAAATGGCAGATAGTTGTACTCTAATGGTAGCGAAAGCCACACCAGACTGAAAAAGCTGCGTTAGAAATTCAAGAATTTCATGGATTGGGGGCTGAAAAAGGATCCAAATTTCTAGATTCTGCCCAGTAAGAAAACAGTTTCCATTTACTAGCATATGTTTTCCTCCTAGCATATGTTTTCCTCATAGTAGACTTATGTGAGGAAATAAGAAGTTATGTACCTACCATAATGTTCCATGTTAGTTGTCTTCTCTCGCCTTCTTTCTTGCTGGATGGGTTCGGAGCCGATCCTCGGCTCCGACTCGGCCACTTACTAAAGCTCGAGAGCTAATTTTACCAGCTCGAGGCAACCCTATATCCCATGATGCAAGGCGAAGACTACCCAGATCTCGTTTGGTAGCTAAGGAAATTATGCAATACATTCCTCCAACTGAAGAGGAGGAGGAAGAGGTAATAATGATAATAAAAATAATCATAATAATCCCCCGAAAAAGATCAACCTAATCTAGTGACACTAGAAAGCTGATTAGTTGGAAAAATTGAATTAAGCCTCTTAAGGGAAGAGGCACAATCTTCTCGGTCTGACCAGGCTAGGGGGATGGGGGGCGGGACACAAGAAAGAAGGCGAGAGAAGACAACTAACATGGAACGTTATGGTAGGTACATAACTTCTTAATGTTAAGTTGTCAATCTCGCCTTCATTCTTGCTGGATGGGACCGCGTCCCTAGCACCTTTATCCTGGGTGGCTCAATGGAACAGACTCTTGAGAACGGTGGAACCAAAATTCGCTCAGTCTCTGGAGGCCAAGTCTAATTTGTAATGTGAAACAAAGGTATGAGGAGAGGCCCATGTGGCTGCTGCACAAAGTGTCTATTGGAAGTCTAGCCTGAAAAGCTGTAGATGTAGCTAGAGCTCTGGTAGAATGGGCTTTTGGCCTAGAAATCAACTCTTTACCTCTGAGCTGATAAATGCAAGTAATCACAGAAGACAGCCATCTAGATAGAGTTACCTTGGATACTGGCAGGCCTTTCCTGTTCTCTGCATAGGTTAAAAACAGTTGATCAGATTTCCTAAAAAGTTTGGTTCTGTCCAGATAATATCGGAGTTGGCGGTGAACATCAAGATAATGTAGTTTTTGTTCCGCTCTATTAGAATAATTTGGGGAAAAAAACGGAAGATCAATGGATTGATTTAAGTTCGTCTGCGATGCCACTTTGGGTAAGAAAGGCGGATTAGTCCTTAGAGAAACTCTGTCTTTGTGGAAGATTAAGTAGGGAGGACGAATGCAGAGGGCATGAAGCACAGATACTCTCCTGGCAGAAGTAATGGCGACTAGAAAGAGTGTCTTCCAAGAAAGAAATTTCAATGAACAGGCAGCCGCAGGTTCAAAAGGGGGAAGAATCAAGGATGTTAAAATTAAACTTAGATCCCACTGTGGTGGGGGGTCTCTAATCAGAGGTTTAAGTAAAAAAATACCTCTAAGGAATGCCTTGCAAAGTTTGTGTGACAATGTTGTGGTCCAACAAGCCTATATGAAAATTTGAAATGGCTGCCAGCTGAACTTTTACTGTGGAGGAAGAAGATCCTGAATGAAAAATCTCGGCTAAGAAGTCCAAGACCGAATTAATCGGAGCAGTATAGGGGTCTATATTCCTAGCTTTTGCCCAGAAGGAGAAACGTTGCCATTTACTAGTGTAAATCCTTCTGGTGGAAGATTTAAGTGAAGCTACTATGATATCCCGGATGGGATTAGAAATCATAGGAAGCCTGGCTAGGGATGGAAGCGGAGCAACCAAGCAGTGAGGTTGAGAGAAGGTATGGATTGGTGCAGCTGACCCGACTGGTGGGTCAGAAGATCTGGAACCGGGTCCAGATGCCATGGCTGTACCAAAAGATAACGATGTAGGAACAGAAACCATATCTGTCAAGGCCAATAAGGGGCAATGAGAATCAACTTGGCTCTCAAGGCGGTTGCTTTCTGAATTACTTGTGGTATCAGAGGAAAGGGAGGAAAGGCATAAATAAGTCCCCGGGGCCAATCCTGGGTTAGAGCGTCTCTGGGGGGATGGCCTGGAAGGGGGAAGAGAGAGAAGTCGTCGGGGCATTGGCTGTTTTGAGGTGTAGCAAAAAGGTCGCAGCAAGGAAGGCCCCACTTCTGAAAAATCTCTTCCGTCAGATTGTTTGAGAGACCACTCGTGAGGCATGAGAATAGCTCTGCTCAACCTGTCCGCTATGATGTTGGATTTCCCGGGGATATGCGTTGCTATCAGAAACCGCTGAGAAGAGAGATTGCCCACTGCCAAAGTCTGAGAGCCTCTCGACACAGTGGATAGGACTTGGTTCCACCCTGCTTGTTGATATACCACACTACGGACATATTGTCCATTTGGACTGCAATAGTTCTCAGGGGAAGAGAGTCGTTGAGGGCTTGCAACATTAAAAGCACTGCTCTCATCTCCAGGACATTTATGTGCAGGTGGCATTTGAAAGGTTGCCAAGTGCCATCCTGCCCTGATAATGCCCCCCCCCACCCGATCAGTGAGGTGTCTGATGTAACCGTGGCGACCGGGGTGGGAGGAACAAAGGGTCTACCATGATGGACTTGAGGGGACGATATCCACCAGGTCCGATGCCTTTCGCAAATTGGAGTTATTATGATCCTATGACGCATGGGAAGTTGTTGAAAGGACCATTGGGCGAACAGCATCCATTGTAGAAGACGCATGTAAAAGCGGGCAAGGGGAAGAAGTGTTATGGAGGCCGCCATAAGACCCAATATTTTCAGAGCAAATCTGGCCTGAATTTTGTTGCTGAGAAGAATCACATGGATGTGATTTTGAATGTCCAAGATCCTTTGGTCTGTTAACTTTGCTGAAAGTTGTACGGTGTCCAATTTGGCGCCTATAAAAGTAATAGATTGACAAGGCGACAAGGCAGATTTTTCGAAATTTATAGAAATCCCTAGCCCTCTGCAAATGTGAATGGTGTAATCTCTGGCCTGGAGAAGTTGATGCCTGGTGGTGGCAGTGAGGAGCCAGTCGTCTAGATATGGAAACACCTGGAATCCTTGACATCTCAAGTGAGCCGTAACCGCTGCCATACATTTGGTGAACACTCTGGGGGCTGTAGTGAGTCCAAATGGCAGGGCTCTGAATTGGAAGTGACTGGTCCCCAGCCGAAAGCGGAGAAACCTTCTGGAGCGCCTGTGAATTTTTATGTGATAGTACGCATCCTGAAGATCTACTGAGCACATCCAATTGTCCTTGCCCAGAAAGGGTAGAATGGACTGAAGCGTGACCATCCGGAATCTTGTTTTCTTTACAAACTTGTTTAGTTTGCTGAGATCTAATATTGGTCTCCAGTCCCCTGTCTTTTTTGGTACTAAAAAGAACCTTGAGTAGATACCGGATCCTATTTGGTCTGCTGGGACTGGCTGGATGGCTCTTTTTGCTAGCAGTTTTGAAATCTCTGGTACTGCTAGTTCCCTTAGACCGGGTTTAACGTCTGGAAGGGTTCCCTTTTGCTGAACTGGGGTTTGAATAAAGGGAATTTTGTAACCCTCGGATATGATCGACTGTACCCATTTGTCTTGAGAAAGGGAAAGCAAGGCTTTTGGGTACAGTGATAATCTTCCCCCGACTGCCTCCGAAGGTGGACAATCAAGCAACATCTCAGGGATGCTGGAAGGGTTTGTCAGAGAGAGGCTCCCTTCTACCCTGATTCTGCGGACCCCCTCTGCCTCTAGGGCGGTGTCTGTTGTTGTTACCCCCTCTGCCTCTGGGGGTAAACTGACCTCGTGCGTCAGGCGTGACTCCTTGAGATTTGCGGACCCACATTTTCCCTCCCTTCTGACTTTTTGGGTAAGGTCTGGAGAAACTGACTCCTACGGCAGAAAGAGTCCTGCCATCTTGTTTGCATCTAGTCAAAGTGTCTTTCACTTGAGGTCCGAACAAAGTCGAGCCATCAAAGGGAGAGTTTGTGAAGGACGCCTTGAAGGGATCTGCAAAATTACAAAGCTGCATCCAGGATTGAAGCCTTAAAGCCACTCCTGTGCCTGCGGCCCTACTCCCTCCATCAGCTGCATATGAAATGAGCTGCATGGAGGAGTTAACAGTGGAGTTTAGGATTCCTAGCTGTGAGTTAATTTTATCCTGGGACCCAGCAGCTGACGGATCCTGTAAAACTTCTCCCAACTCTTTAAGAACATCTCTTTGAAGGCGGGTGAAGTGACAGAAGTAGTTCAGCGATCGCATGGCAAAAGTCGCTGAAGAAAAAATCCACTTGCCGTACCTATCCATAGTCCGAGAATCCTTGTTAGGAGGATGGACAGGTACTGAAGGATCAGCTAGTTCCTTCTTGGTGGCTGCAGCCACCACCATGGCATCAACCGGGACACCTTTTGTCAAAAATTGCCTATCGGGTGGGGCCGTAATGAATTTAGAAGGCCTCCGAGGAATAGGTTCCACCGAATCCGGGGCCATCCACGCCTTCCGAGCCACCACGTCCATAAGAGGGTCGAAAGGCGGAGACACCCAGGAGGTGGAGGGTCGAGACCCGAACGCCTCCAGGTATACTGACTCGTCCTCGGAAGGATTAAGGGAAGGCCAGTTCCCCCTCTGCTTAAGGAGTTCAAGGATGTCTGAGAAAGAGACATCCTCAGAGGGGGAACTTGGGGATCCTTCTGACTCATCCAAGTCAGTATCGGATGTAATAGACTCGGGGGAGTCTAGATGTTTCCTCTTACATGTCCTCTTGCGCGGAGGTTCACCTGACTGGTCAGGAGAAGCCTCGGAAGAGGAAGATATTCCCAATGGGGAAACCTGAGGCGTTGGATCTCTGGGTCCAGGAGCAAGAGAGTGGGAAGAGACGTCAGCAGGCACTGTAGTGGGAGGAGCTGATGGAACTGACCGTTGACTATGCCCAGGGGCTAGTACACTCCTCATCACCTCGAAGGCTCCCCCGTCAGAGAGGCCAGAAGGCTCCAGCTCCGAAGAGATAGGAACTCCAGGCCGCACCGACAGGGACTGCTCCGAGGCCGATGTCGGAGCTGAACTCACCAGCGCCGAAGCTCCAAGAGGGAGAACTGGGTCGGACAAGGGTCCGATGCCACTCGCCCCCTCGGAGCAGACAAGAGAGACCAGATGCCGGATCCCTCCAATGAAGGCCTCAAGGAGGAAACCGGAGCAGAGGACGACAGAAACGAAGGGGGGGGGTGGTATCGGCTCCGAAGTCACAACAGTCACGGTTCCAAGGAGCTCCGGCTCCGAGCTCTGTAAGAGAGTCGAAGGAGGAATGTTAGGTGGATGTGTGATAGCTACCGTCTGTTGAGACGGGCTATGGAGCATTTGGGCCAATGCCCGAGACTTTAATAGTCTACTCACCACTCTCTCAAGGTCGTGATCAGACAGCCTGGACGACAGAGAAGAACGGCTCCGATGGCTCCGCTCCGAGAGCAGGGGTGATCTCGGAGCCGAACGTATCGACTCCAACTAAGGGGATCGTGATCTCTTTTTTGAGATAGGTGGAGCCGAAGGAGCCGAGGATACGTCGGCTCCAGCCGGAGCAGACACTGAGTGCCCAGATTTAACAGAATCTGCGCCGGATGGAGCCGATACTGTAACTTCTAATATAGAAGGATCGGCTCCGGCCAGAGCCGATCTCGACACTGAAGGAGAACCAGTAGCCGATGGCTTAGGACTTGAAGCCGAAGGCTTAACTGGTTTCAAGGGCTTCCCCGGAGCCGACTTAGTCGGGGAGCTCTCAGGCTTTAATAAGCCCCTCAATATTAATTTATTTCTGCGCTCCTGCAGGACTCTTGGGCTGAAGGCATGACAGATAGCACAAGAGTCCTGCAGGTGCAGAGGTCCCAGGCAGTAAACACAAGAAGTGTGACAGTCTGTCAGAGACATCTTCTGACAGCACGAGTCACACTTCTTGAAGCCTGAGACCTTTGTGTCCCTCGACATAGCTGTGTCGAGGAAACACTAAGTAATAAAAAGAAACACAGACACACACACAATAAACACCCAATCCAATAATAAAACACACTCAAACACCACACAGAATCCCTGACAGAAAAAATTAGGAAAGGGGGAGGCTTAAGGCCTAAGTTAGGGGAAGGGATAAATAACTAGGAAAATAGGGAACACTAATGGGAATAGGGTTAAATTAATCGTTAAAAGTTTACACAACAACAAAGGTGACTAAAACTAAAGGGATGAGACAAAGTCTGAATTTGAAGAAACTTACCTGGAGCTGGTAAAAAAAGGCACCTCGCAAGCGAAAGCGGCAAACGAGATCTGGGTAGTCTTCGCCTTGCATCATGGGATATAGGGTTGCCTCGAGCTGGTACAATTAGCTCTCGAGCTTTAGTAAGTGGCCGAGTCGGAGCCGAGGATTGGCTCCGAACCCATCCAGCAAGAATGAAGGCGAGATTGACAACTTAACATCAATAATATCAAGGACTGCTGGGGAGATACTGGAAGGCCTGGCTAAGGTTGGAAGTGGAGTAACCAAGCTGTGAGCTGGAGAGTTTGAAGGGATTGGTGCAACCCGCCTGATTGGTGAATCAACAGATCTGGAACTGGGTCCAGAATCCACGGTTGATCCAGAAGGTGGAGGTGTAGGAATGGGAACCATATTTGTCGAGACTAATATGGGGCAATGAGGATCATTCTGCAACCCAACAATTTTGCTTTCTGTAGGAGTGTTGGAATTAGGGGGAAAAACGTAAAGTCCCTGAGGCCAATCATGGACTAGAGCATCTTTGGGTATATGACCTGGAAGAGGAAGTAGGGAGAAGTAGCTGCTGCATTTGTTGTTGGGAGGAGTGGCAAATAGGCTGCATTTGTCCCCATTTGCGGAAGATAAGATCCGCAACTTCTTGATTCAGAGACCACTCGTGAGGCACGAGGAAAGCTCTGCTGAGCCTGTCCGCTATAACATTGGATTTCCCAGGGATGTGCGTTGCTATCAGGAAACGGGAGGAAATCGCCCATTGCCACAGTCTGGGTGTTTCTCGACATAAGGGTTAAAACCTGGTCCCGCCCTGTTTGTTGATGTACCACACCACTGACATGTTGTCCGTTTGGATTGCAATGGTCCTGGAAGGAAGAGTCTTGAAGGGCTTGCAACACTAGGAGAACCGCTCTAATTTCTAGGACATTGATAAGCAGATGGTACTCGTGAGGTTGCCAAGTGCATTGGACTGTCCTGCCTAGATAATGCCCCCCCACACCCTATCAGGGAGGCGTCCGTGGTCACTGTCGCTACCGGAGGGGGTTGTATGAAGGGTCTGCCCTGAATTACTAGTGGGGAGACCATCCACCAAGAAAGGTGCCTTTTGCATATTTCTGTGATCAGGATCATGTGAAACATGGGTAGTTCATGCCAAGACCACTGCGTGAAAAGAAGCCACGGAAGGATTCTCATGTGGAAACGCGCTAATGGGACAAGAATTGCAGCTTACATGGAGCCTACAGCTTGGAGGACATGTCTGATTTGAACCCTTCTGCTCTGCATTAGAATTGACATTTGTTGACGAATAGGGGAAACTCTTTCCTGTGATAATCTTGCAAACATTTCTTTTGTGTTTAATTCTGCTCCTATGTATGTAATAGACTGACAGGGCAACAAGGCGGATTTTTCAAAGTTTACTGTAATGCCTAGTTGAGTGCATGATGTGACTGTATAATCCCGTGCCTCCAAGAGTTGATGCCTGGAGGTAGCAGTCAGGAGCCAGTCGTCTAGATAGGGAAACACCTGGAATCCTCGACGCCTCAGGTGAGCCGCGACTACTGCCATACACTTGAACACCCTGGGGGCTAAGGTGAGACCAAAAGGCAGAGCTCTTAACTGGTAATGACTGGCCCCTACCCAGAAGCGAAGAAATCTCCTGGAGTGTCTGTCCATCTTGATATGGTAGTACGCGTCCTGAAGATCTATGGAGCACATCCAATTGCCCTGACCCAGAAAAAGGAAAATGGACTGCAGCGTCACCATCCGGAACTTTTCTTTTTGTACAGATTTGCTCAATCTGCTGAGATCCAGCATTGGTCTCCAGTCCCGTCTTTTTTGGTACTAAAAAGAATCTGGAGTAAGTTCCGGATCCTAGTTGGTCTGCAGGGACTTCTTGAATGGCTCTTTTTTCTAGCAGTCTTGAAACTTCTGTGACTACTTGATCCCTTAGATTGGGTGGGACATCTGGGATGGGCTTTTTCGATTCTATGGGGGATTGATGGAAGGGAATTTTGTAACCTCCGGATATGATGGACAGTACCCATCTGTTTCTTGTTATATTTTGCCAGGCTTTTGGGTACAGCGAATGTCTTCCCCCGACTGCCTCTAGAGGTGAGCAGTCGGGCAACCCTTCAGGGATGCTGGAAGGGTTTGGCAGAGAAAGTTTCTCCGTCACCCTGGTTTTGCGGTCCCCCTCTGCCACGAGGATGGCATCTGTTATTGTTGTTTCCCCCTCTGCCTCTGGGGGAAAAAAATCACCATGTGTGTCAGGCAAGGGTCCCTGGGATTTTCAGAACATCTTTCCACTCTTCTGACCCTTGGGATAAGGTCTGGAAGGAGTGGAAAAACTAACTTGCACGGCAGAGAGAGTCTTGCCTTCCTGTTCACACCTGGTCAACGTGTCTTTTACCAGAGGGGAAAAGAGCCATCAAAGGGAGTATTGGTGAAGGCCGCTCGAAAAGGTTCCACAAACCGACACAGCCGCATCCAAGCAGGTCTCCTGAGAGCCACACTTGTCCCAGCGGCTCTGCTCGCTCCATCGGCTGCATAGGAAAATCAGCCTCATGGAGGAGTTAACTATGGAATTAAGAGTCACAAGCTGAGAAGCTACATTGGCTGGTGCTCCCTCAGCTGTAGGATCTTGAAGGGCATCTCCAAGCTCTTTCAGGAGATCCCTTAGAAGACGTGTAAAATGGCACAGATAATTCAGGGACCTCATGTAAAAGGTCGCTGAAGCAAACATTCGCTTTCCATAGCCGTCCATCATCTGAGACTCTGTTCGGAGGATGAACAGAAGAGGTCTCTGCTAACTCTTTCTTGGTGGCTGCTGCTACCATCATGGCATCAACGGGCACACCTTTGGAGAGGAATTGCTTGTCCTGGGGGGCTGTAATGAATTTATTTGGTGGTCTCTGAGTAGTTTCCACAGAATCTGGAATTGACCAAGCCTTTCGAGCCACTACAGACATGAGTGGATCGAAAGGAGGAGATACCCAGGAGGTGGAAGGTCGGGAACCGAATACGTCCAGGTATACAGACTCGTCCTCAGTAGGGGCTGGGGAAGTCCAGTCCCTCCTCTGCCTAAGCATTTCAAGGATGTCCGAAAAGGAAACCTCTTCAGAGGGAGACCGTGGGGACCCTTCCGATTCATCCATGCCTGTATCTGAAGTGACACACTCAGGGAAGTCTATGTGCTTCCTCTTGCACTTCTTCCGGGGAGGCTCCGAATGATCAGGGGAGGCTTCTGAAGAGGGATCACCCAATGGGGTGTCCTGGGGCATAGGTTCCCTACACTTGGGATCTAGAGGAGGAGTAGAGGTTGGCACAGACACCACGTGTGGAGGAGCCGATGGAGCTGGCAGTAGTGCTGTCTCGGGGGACAGCACACTCCGCATGACCTCGAAGATGTCCCGACCTCTAGGTAGAGAAAGCTCCAGCTCCGAAGAAACAGGAGTCTTTCTCCGCATCGAGTGATGGCTCCAAGGCCGATGTTGGAGCCGAGCTCACCTGCTCCGAGGGGGAGAACAGGGTCGGACAAGGGTCCGATGCCACTCCCCCCTCAGAGCAGACGAGAGAGCCTCAGCGCTCAGAACCCTCGATAGAAGGTACAATTGAGGTAATCTGAGCCGGTGTTGGAACAGAAGGAGAAATGATCGGCGCCGATGGTTCTACTGCCTGAGGATCCACAGTCTCCGGCTCAGAGCTAAAAGTAGTCGGAGAAGGAATAGAAATGGAGGCGGTTGGAGCAGATACCTGTTGATGTGGGCTGGACAGAATTTTTGCCAGTGCCTGTGACTTAAGCAACCTACTACTCTCTCCACATCATGATCCGATAATCTAGAGGATCGAGAGGAGTGGGAAGAATGAAGGCTACATTCAACTCTGTAATAAAGGTGACTGTAGTGCCGAGTGGATGGACTCCAAGGATAGTGACCTCAGTCTCTATTGGCTCCGAGACTGCTCCAAAATAGCAGACGGAGCCGACAGAGTAGTTGTCTTGGTGCCAGCCGGTACTGACATACTTGGTTGGTCAAGTAAAGGAGTCTGCTCCGAAGGTGGAGCAGACGGCTTGACAGACTTGGGGTATTTCGCTGGCGGAGTACTTTTAGCCAGAGAATCCTGAGGCTTCAATAATCCCCAAAGGATCAATTTGTTTTTGCTCTCCTGCAGGACCCTTGGACTAAAAGCATAACATATAGAACAGGAGTCCTGCAGGTGAACAGCACCCAAACAATAAACACAACTAGTGTGCCCATCTGTCAGACATTTTCTGACAGCATGAGTCACACTTTTTGAAGCCAGATACCTTAGTATCTTTAGACATTATAGTAACAACAACCACACAACAAATAATGAAAAACTATACTATAAAAACAAGAACAAATAAGAGTTTTTTTTTTTTTTTTTTGTTGCAGTTAAAGAATAGAAGGAAAGCCTCTAACTTAAACGGCTATCTAATTTAAACAAGTTCAAGGGAAAAGAAGGCCTGAGAGTTATGGAGCAATGGCCAACAAAGCTAAAATACACAAGAACGCGAAAAAGGGATAAAGGAATATTATCTATATACTAAAAAGACAATAACTTGACAACTTTCAAGAAAAAAACAATATATAATATCAAAAAGATTATACTAAGTCTGAGCCAGTAAGGAAGCAACCTTGCAGCTGAAGCGGCAAACGAGATCTGGGTAGCTGACGCTGGGCATTCTGGGATAAGGGGTAGCCTCGAGCCAGTATACAGCTCTCGAGCTATAGAAGATGGCAGAGTCGGAGCCGAGGATCGGCTCCGACCCAAACAGCAAGAACGAAGGCGAGATACACAACTTAACATCCTATTTTCACATCCAAGAAGTACAACACTGACATACATCGGGGCACATACTGCCCCCATAACTACATCCTTTACCTGCTGAAAATATTCCCCTTCAAAGAAAACAAATTGTTCTCTAGAATCAAGGCCATAACTTCACATACAAAAGTAATCTGGTCATAGGATAGGCTTGAACACAAGAACAAGGTCTCCTCCAACAATTCTAACCTTTCATCTCTGGGAATCACTGAAAAAAGATCTTTGATGTCGATTGTTGGCAAGTTAGACTGAGTTATGGAACAAAGTCCCAGGAGTCCCTGACTAAATGTGGAGTATTTTCAAATAGTACTTTGACCCAGCGATCAACTAAAACAGCCAGTGGGTGAGTTTTAGACACACTAGCTGCAACAATGGGTCTAAAAGGGGTTCCCTCTAGGTTTTTGTGTATCTTGGGAATTCTGAAGACAGAGTGGATAGTAGGGTGAAACTCATAAGCCTCTAAACTAATCCTCTGATTTGACACATAATCTTCTAAATAGGAGTCAATTCTAGAATAAGCTATGTTTATCTGATTATTGGAAACTGGAATGCAATTTCTTGCATCAAATAAAATTATCTGTGTAACATCAGAACAGTCTACAGAGTTAAAAATCACTATTTCCCCCCTTATCCAGAGTCATAATACATATATTAAAATCACATCTCAATTCTTGTAATAACAAAGTTTCATCCTTGGTAAGGTTCCAATACATCATTCTATTCTTATGGTGGATACTGTAAATATCCTCCATCATAAACCTCTCATACATCTAATAAAGGATTTGGGGGGGGGGGGGGTAATGTACTTCTCCTTTTGGGCACTTGGTGAACATTATCCAGTCCATAAGATGAGTGTTCCCTTTGTCCAGAAAACCTAATACTAAAATTTAGTTTTCCTCATGTATAGCTTCAGTTCTAAAATACTATCTGCCACACCTACCTTCCTTTTTGGTATGAATTTAAAGCCCTTAGAGAATAGAGAATAGACTAAAATAGTCTTCAGTTATAACTCTATCAGTATAATTATAAATAGTAAAACCATTACGACAAGAGTTTTTCATCTCCCTCTGTTGTTGCCCCTCCCCAGTAGGAATTCCCATTCTGATTCTGAGGAAAATAACTTGCAAGATATTGCCCGCTCTCTATGCATCTGTTTGCCAACCACTCAGAGGGTCTTGGAAACTGAAAATCCGGTTCTGCTCTTCTACTAGAGGAATTATTATAATTACCACCATGATGGAGATAATTATAATTACTTCCACTGTCCCTCTCTGCACATAATAGTCCTTTCCCTTACCACATCACTGTGACTGTGTTCATTTCTATTGTTCCCCTTAAGTGTTAGCTGACAGTGGAAGCTGGTCGGGTACTTTATTAGTGTAGTGTTTCCTATCCATTTCTAATCTACGTTTCTTTTTAAGAAATAGGGAATAACTCCTTTTTTCAACTTTTTCCAAAACCTTCCAGTATTGGTTTGTTAATTAACCTACTGTGAGCATTGGAGGAATATTTAATGTGTCTATTGAGTGAAATACTGCATTCTGACGAAGTCCCAGCTTGTAGGGACGAAAGGGCTCAATACTGGTGCTGTTTTAAATAAAGTTTTTTTTTTTTCCGATCTACATCCCCCATTTCAGCGCATTTTTTTATGGTTGATTGGCTAAACTGAGTCAGGCTCCTTCTACACCCACCTAGAGATCAAATCACTGAGCTCACTGGTGGGCAGAGTAACCCAGGATGTAGAGGGGCCAGCTCCAAAAGGCCTCCAGAAATACAGATTCCTCTGGTGAGGGGTTGCTGGAGGACCAACCACCTCTCTGCTTAAGGATCTCAAGAATGTCTCTAAAGACATCTTCTGGAGGTGTTCATGAGGACCCTTGTCCCTCATCGAAATCAGTATCCTCAGTGACTGACCCTTGTGGAGAGTCTAAGTGCCTCTTCTTTCAATTCTTCTTCTTCCCAGGGACTTCTTCAGTAGGATGCTCCAGTGAAGTATCGAAAGAGATCGTAAAGGCTTAATGGGTGGTTTGGGGGCCTAGAGTTGCCTGTCCTTGAGCTGAATTACATGGTTCTGAGCATAGACACATTTGGGAACCAGACTGGAAATCTGAGGGGGTTGGATCTGTCTGTCCTATTGGAGCAGAGAATACCCTCTTCACTACCTCGAAGGCAGACCACTCTGAAGAGAAGGAAGACATCAGCTCCCATTTGGCAGGTTTCTGGATCATTGCCTCCCTCTGCCCCAAGAGCAATCTTCCAGAGGAGGAAGTCAAAGCCAAGCTATCCTATGCTGAAGCTCTGAGGGGCAGAGACCGGTCTTAAAACGATCGAGTTGACTCCAATGTCTCAAACCCGACAAGGTAGCTTCAGCTTAGAGTCATCCTAATCCAAAGATGTCACAGCCAGTACACTCAGAGAAAGTTTCAGATACAAAGATAAAGGTATCTTCGGATCGGAGCCAGACGGAACAGGAAGGCTCAGATCCAGGGACTCTGAAGCAACTGGACAGATCAGGGGAGCATCAGCTAGTGGTGGTGTGGTAGATGGACGGGTTTCCTGACCCGAGAGGTAGGAGTTGGAAGGACACCCATCTGTATCTGCACCAAGAGGAACCTCCTCCTGATTCTGCCCACATCTTCCCCAGTCAAACTCCTGGAAGAAATAGAGGAGGTAAGGGACGGTGACCTAAAACTGCATCTCTCCAAAAAGGGAGAGGGAACCCTGGAAGGTACCGAGTCCAATGTTGGTGAATATTATGTCCTAGGTAGGATCTTTGAATCTGAAGAACTTGGCTCTGTTGATTTTCTCACTGGATCAAAAGGAAAGTGTATATGAACTGGTTTCCGATCCAGTCTTGGCTTTTTCTTTGGCAACAAAGTAGATGGTCTTGGGGACTTAGTCATAGGCTCCTTAGTTTTAGTCTTGGGGGATTGAGCCCCAGAAGTAGATTCACCGAAAGGTGATGGAAGCAATCACTTTAATATTAAATTTACCCTGTCGGCTACTGAAGTTCTTACAAATTAAACAGTCCTCTTGGAGATGCTGTGGGTCCAAGCAGTAAACATATAATGCATGGGCATCTTAAACGGGCAACTTTTGCCCAAACCTTTGACATTTTTTAAAACTAGAAGGCCCTTTATCAGACATACTGGCAACAAAAAAAAAGGATAGGAAAGAAAAGGACACTTTTTTTTTTTTGGGGGAGAATAAAGTGAAAAAAGGAAATACTAGCAAGGATAAGAAAAATTACACTAGCGTGTAACAATAGTAGAAAACAAGGAAAGGATTGCCAACAATAGTAGATAAATTTTACACTAAATGTAAGAGATCTAAGGGAGTACTATAAGACTTACAATAGAAAAAAGGGAAACAGAGAAAAATACACATCTTAGAAAAACTTAAGAGCCAAGGCTGAGCATGTCTTTTCACGAAGAGAGGCAAATGAGATTGAAGGTATGTTAGGCATTGGTACATTATGGGTAAGGGAGGAGCACAAAAGCGTTTTTGGTCACCACAAGCTTTAGTAATGGCCAAGTTGGATCCCAGGATGGGGTATGAACCATACAGTTGAGAATAGCATAAAAATTTACATCAGCAGCTCATAAGATATAGCTTTACTATCCTAACCCCCTTTTCCAACACACCCCTGACATTTCCTTTTTAGTTAACCAGTTGCTCCATCCTACACCAGGACACTCCCACTATTTCCCATTATAGCAATACAGTCATCTACTTTTTTTTTTCACTACCCTCCTTCCCCGTTACCTTTCAACCAACCAATGTCTTGCCCTGCACTCTTCCTATACTTACTTTCCATATTGTACTGCCTTACTTTAATTGAACATAGGCTCAACCCACAAAGTACAGTTGTGTACACTTAACCCAAATGTGATGACTACAACAGTGAATACACTCTAACATCTACATTTATGGTATCTGTCTGCAGGTAGCCCTCAGCCGGCATGAATACCAGAGTCGTCGGATGCTACCGCTTCTTTCATGTCATCAGGGGTATAAAGCATGCAGCGGATGCCATTACATCAGTTTTTCTTGCCCCAAATGTCAGATGTCCCCACAAAAGGAAGCAATGATATGGTATGGAACACCCCCAGCAAAAAGCAAATACACATGATGTAAGATATGCCAAACAAGGAGGAAAGGAAAAGGTCAAGAGAAGTCAGGGGGCTGGAGGGAGGGTAACCAGGACTGCAACAGTGAATACACTAACATCTACATTTATGGTAAGTGTACACAACTGTACTATGGTCTTAGTGTCTCACTCTTGCAGTCAGCACATTTGGGTTGATTCCCAAAGCTAAGGAAGGGTGGAGGTAGTTACAGAGCATTAGGGCTAGCAATAAGGCCCTGTAAGACTGCTGTGGCAAACCCAGCTCTGGATTTAGAAAAAAAGACAGGCAGGTGGCAATGCTTGGTGAAAGTTTGTACAGAGCTCCAGGTTGCAGCTTCCAGAATGTCCCTGGTAGGGACTCCTCTGAGAAATGCAGTAGAGGCAGACGCAGCCCTGGTGAAATGTGTTCTTATCCCCTGTGGGGTAGGTTTTCCATGGTGCTTGTAGCAGAAATGGATGCAATGTGCTATCCATTTGGAAACGGTTTGCTTTTAAATGGCCTTCCCCTCTGCCCATTGCAGAAAAGCTAACTAGCAGCTGGTCAGATTTTGAAAGGCTTAGTCCTGTCCAAATAGAATCTAAGCTGTGTACGTCCAGAGAATGCAGTATCCTTTCCCCTTTATTCTGATTAGGGAAAAAAGTAGGCAAATGAATGGCCTGGTTTAGAGCCACACTAGACACCACCTTGGGCATAAATGATGGATTAGTCCTGAGGGGAACCCTGTCCGCATGGAAGAAAATGAAGGGTTCCACTGCCATGAGGGCCTGCAGTTCAGACACTTCCTGCTGAAGTGATGGCTAGAAGTAAAGCTGTTTTCCAAGAAAGGAATTTAAACTCTGATGTAGCAGCTGGTCCAACAGGGGGATGAGTGAGTTTTTCCAATACAAAGTTAAGGTCCCAGGCTGAAGTGGCAGCCTTTCTGGGGGGTCTTCAACTTTTGGCCCTTCTAAGGAATTGTTTTAGCAGGGGATAAGAGAAGAGGGGTGGGCTCAGTATTATAATGTGCTGATATGGCAGAGGCATGAATCTTAACTGAAGACAAAGATATGCCCTTATGGAGCATTTCCGTTACATAATCTCAAATATGAGGAAATCTGGGCACTGTTGTGCCCATTCCCTGAGCCTGACTCCAAGAACACTATCTTTTCCACTTTCCTGAATAGGATTTTCTAGTTCTAGGCCTCCTTGCATCAAGAAAGACATCCAGCACCTGCTGAGGGATGCAGTAGTTGAGGTCAGGGAATTAGCCAGGCTGCAAGGTTCAGGGTTTGAAACTGAGGGTGCAGAATTTGGCCCACCTGCTGGGACAGCAGGGAAGGGATCTGAGGCAGGTGCCAAGGTTGTAGCACTGTCAGACTGCGCAAAAGGGGGTACCAGTGCAGGCATGGCCAGTCTGGTGCAATCAGTATTGTCCTTGCTTTTCCTGTTTGATCTTTAGTAGAACCTTTGAGAGGAGAGGCAGAGGGGGGGGAGGCATAAATGGAGGCTTTCCCAGGTAAAGGACAGGGCATCCACTTTCCAAGCTTGACTGTGGGGAGTACTGGTGCAGAATTTGTTCAATTGGTAGTTCTGAGTGGAGGCAAACAGGTCTACCTCTGGTGTCCCCCATTTATTCCTCAAGAGTTTGAATATTTTGGGTTCCAGTTTCCATTCATGTGGGTCCATGAGATTTCTGTTTAAGTTGTCTGCCAGTGAATTTAGTTTGCCTGGCAGGAATTGAGCTTGTAGGTTCACTTGGTAGCTCAAAGTTTTGTTCCACAGAGCCATGGCTAGTCTGCAGAGTGGGTAGGAATGGGTTCCCCCCTGCTTGTTTACGTATCACATAACTGTGGTGTTGTCCGTCTTTACCAATAGTTGTCCTGGAAGAATAAGGTCTCTGACGGCTGTCACAGCATTCTGTACAGCTAACATTTCTTTTTGACTGATATGCATGTGCATCTGTTTTGGGTTCCATTTTCCCTGAATGCACTGCCCTGCCATGTGAGCCCCCCATGCATAGTCTGAGGAGTCTGTTAGGGTTTGAGTGGCAGGGGGTAGAGTGAAAGTGAGTCCCTTGTTGTTGTAGCAGGCCTCTGCCCACCAAAGGAACTTTGCCAATAGACAAGGAATAATAGGAACCATTGTTTCCAGGTCTGAGAATGTTGACACCACAGACTTTTTAGATACCACTGAAGTTTCCTCATATGCAGTCTTGCATATGGAATTAACATAATGCAAGAGGCCATGAACCCCAGGGCTTGCAGGATTTTCCTTGCAGATAGCTGGGTTTTTGTGGCCAGTAGTTTGAAGTAGGTTGTCAAATGAACTTGTTTCTCTGGAGTGAGGAAAGCCATCTGGGAAGTTGTGTTCAAGCTTGCTCCCAGGAATACAATCTGTTGGCAGGGTAATAGGCGTGATTTCTTCTCGTTGATGGTGTATCCCAGTGAAGTTATAAATCTCATTACAAACGTCAGGTGCTGTAATAGCAAGTCCTGACACTCTGCCTAAAATCAGGCAATCGTCCAAGTATGGGTAAATCTGAATATTTCTCTGCTTGTAAAATGCAATGGCAGAAGCTAGGCACTTTGTGAATACCCTGGGCACAGTAGATAAGCCAAAGGGCAGTGCAGAGAACTGATCGTGCATGTAGCCTGCCCTGAAGCGTAGGAATTTTCTGCAGGATTCCCTTATTGGGATGTGCAGGTAAGCTTCTTTTAAGACTAGAGTTGCCAGCCAGGCATCCTTGGCTAGCATAGGAAAAAGTTGCTGAAGAGTTAGCATTTTGAATTTTGGAACCACCAGAAAGGTGTTGAAAATAGATAGGTCCTGGATAGGACGCTAGGAGTTTGCTCCAGGAGCAGTCTTGAATAAAACCTTGCCCCCCCCCCTTTATTCTGCTGGGACATGTTGAATAGCCCTGACACTGAGGAGAGACCGCACTTGTTTTGGGGCCTCCACCCACTGGTTTGGGGGGGGGGTCTGGCCATCCACTTGGGGTTGGGAGTGAGTGGAAGTGGAATCTGTATCCTAGGGAAACTATGTTTAAAACCCATTTGTCTTGGGTAATGACTTCCCAATTTTTTGCATGCAGGGCGAGCTTTCCTCCTAAGGGAGCAAGTAGATGAGCAAGGCTTGGTAGAGTTGAGGATAAGTCATTGTGTCATTTTTCCATAGAGAGTGGCTTACTACTCCCTGCTTTGGAAGTGGGGGGCCCCCCACTGCTTAGATCTGCGCATAGCCTGAGACTGAAGTCTTGGTGGTCTGCTGCGCCTGGGTTTGGACTGAGAAGGAATGAAGGGACTGGAAAGGACCAGTTCTTTGAAGGTCAATGCCTGTAAGGGTGCATCCAGTAATTTAGCTTTAACATGATCTGGCAAGTTTTGTTCCTTAAGCCAAGCATGCCTTCTAAGTAAAGACCCAGTGACAGCAGCCCTGCAGGATGCTTCTAGAGCATCAAAACCACATTGCAAACTATGTTTACCTACTTGGTCAGCAGAATGCATTAACTCTTGTAAATCTTTGTGCTCAACACAGTCAGGAATCATCATCATTTTCTGTTTAATTAATCCCATAATATGCTGCTGATACTTTAACATATGAAACTGGCAATTTAAAGCCCCAATGGCCAAAGTAGCAGATATACCTTCTTACCCCATCAGTCTAAAGCGCTAGAATCCCTATCAGAAGCGGTAGGATTTTTGGCAGTAGAAGCCTTAATGCCTTTTGGTCCTTAGGAAATGGTCTCTGGATCTGCAATAGGATTCTTGAAAAGGAATCTGAGAGAGTCAGGTACTCTGTAGTACCTGTCAGGTTTCCTGGAAGCTGGAGGCAAAGTGTCTGGGGTAATGCTGGATTCCAAGAAATCATCATCTACAATCTCCAGAACAGGAGGGATAGCTAGAGGCCTGTGTTGAGGCAAGTTTAAAATTCCCCAAGTCTCTTTTTGGACTGAGAATAGTCCTCGTTTTCCCAGCAGAAATGCTCCCTAAGGGCATGCAAGGTTTCACCAAAAGAAAAATCTGGAGGGAAAGCAGAGGGAATGGAATCCTCTCCATCAGAATCCTCATAAGTAGATAAAGGTACATCCTATCCTGGTAGTCAGAAGGAATACAGATACCACATTCCTGATCAGAAGAATCAGAAAGAAATTCTCTAGGTCTCAGAGAGGAAAGGTAATAAGGTCTTCAGCCATTCTGATCATTTGTTTTTGAGGCATATGGGCCTGAGAATGCACTTTGGTCGTCTATTTTCTAGGCTTAGTGCGAACTTTAGTCCTGAGGAATTCAGTATTCTTAGCTTGAAATGAACTAGTCTGCTTGATATGAAAATCGGTAGGCCTGAATAACACCCCTCAGAAGCCGGTGCCTGCACAGTGGCTCCGGACCCATCCAAGGTAGAGACATCCGCAGGTTCCATACAAGAAGCATCTCGCAGCATATCAGACTCTGAATGGGTCTCAGTAGAGGCCTGCTAATCTGTGGTAGCTGGTATCAGGGGCTGCAAAAGCGCCTCATTGAGTACCGGCGGACTGACACCTAGCTTATCGGAAGAGTCATTGGCAGTTTTGGACCTATGCGGTCTCTCTCCATTTTATCCTTACGTTTTTCAGAAGATCGCTAGTCTGATGGCTTAACGAAGCCATTTTGGAGTACGGAGACTGAGAACGGAAGTATTTAGCTACAAAAATAGCCCATTGACGAACACTTCGGCCATTGAAAAAGGCACAAAACAGACAGCGAGGGACGTTGTGGTCTGGGCCTAAACAGGTGACACAGTAAGAATGAAAACCTCTATGAGGTATTTGCTTTCCACAGGCAAGACAATTGTTAATTTTTTCTGACATCGGTTAGAGCAAGAAAAAAGGATCCCCAACAGGGTACTTATCTTTTTGAAGACTTCAGGTCTGAAACTCGAAAACAAAAATTTCAGAAGTCGGCCGACCGGCACTTATGAACTGCTTCTGCTTCAGGCACCGCACGGCAAGAAAGACTGATGTAATGGCATCGGCTGCATGTTTTATACCCCTGATGATCTGACGTCATGGAAGAAGCGACATAATCCGAAGACTCTGGTATTCAGGCCAGCTGAGGGCTACCTGCAGGCAGATAACCCAAATGTGATGACTGCAACAGTGAAACACTAAGATCATCAATTACCTCCTACCTGTACTTTAACCTCTCAACCTTCGTTTAACTCGGACTATTATCCAACCTCCTCCCTATACTACATTCTCCTAACCTAAATAACTTCACCCACCACCTCCTTCCTCATCTACTATCTGTGCACCTCTCACTTACTCCACTACTCTATCCTCTACACCTCCAAATACAATTCTACACAGTCTACTCTGCTCTCACATTACTTCTTCCCACCTCACATAATTCCTTTTTACCTACTCTTATTATCCTACCTCCCTAACTCTACTCAATACTCTAGCTATCCTACCCACAGCTACCCATAGCACCATCACCACCATTCACCTTATTAGTCCTACAAACATCAAATTCAGACACAAACTCACAGCCCTATAAAATGTCTATCACCTCCAAAACTATTCTATTTCTGCTCTCTCTATATATCTCTCTCCTTCTACAAGTAACAACTCTTCATACAACCCACATACCTTACAAACCTACTTCTACAACAACCATACTTACACAATCTCTCCCCAGCTATTCCTCAGTAGGCCCTATTTTATATGCCACAGACTTAATCTTACAAAACAAACTAAAAATCCTCTCCCATCAAAACTACTACAACAAAAACTCAATTCTAGCCAATCTCCTCAATATTAAAAAGAAACTGCAACCTGTAAATCTCCCCACCCACCGCAACCCAAGTCAATGTGGTGATGCACATCAAGACCCTGGTCCCCCCTCCAGCCTGTTACAACCCCCAACCTCCTTGAAGTCCCTACACTTCACCACTACCAATCTCCGAAACATTAGAAATAAAATACCACACCTACATGTCTGGTTAGACAAAAACAAACCAGACTTCACTGCTATTACTAAGACATGGTTAAAACCTTACATCAAAGATGCCGAATTCCTACCCCCCAATTAAAACTGCCTCAGAACAGATACCTCCTCCTTTTTATGTGGTGTATCACCTTGATATAGCCAAACACATTCACTGTAGTTCAATACACAAAACCTGTCCCACAATTTTCAACAGCAGAAAAACTAGCACTCGTTCTAAAAATGAACAGTAAAAACCTTTGCATCATAATCATATACATCCCCCCCAGGTAACAACACTCTTATACTTGAAGACATTCTTACTTGGTCAACTAATTATTACAAATGAAACCATCATTCTAGGGGACGTTAACATATACTGGCTTGATATTTCTAATCAGGACCCTTCCAACAGCATAAACCAATATATCTATATGCAACTAATAACTAATCTAACCAGTCACAACAATAAAACAGGCAGTGGTTCAATTCTGGATGGGATACTTGTCTCCGATCCTAACAAAATCTCCTTCTCTGGTACACTACCTAACAGTATTAGTAACAACTTCCAAGCCTTTATAACTAACACTACCTCCTCAGTCCTAAGCACACACCAAGTTAATCAAACCAGAGATTTCTCTCACTTCTCTCCCAACACCTTTAATGAGATCTTACAAAGGATCAACTGGACCCCATCAAATATCTCCTTCTCCACAAGGCTGTTGATTTCTTCAATTCAACATTTCTTAGAATTTTAAATAGTTTAGCCCCACCTCAACTAAAGAGTAAAGGCTAAACAGGCAACCTGGCTTACGAAACACACAAAGCAAATTATGCCTGCTAGGGATAAAACTTGGAAAACTTGGCAAAAAAATTAAAATCCTAATGACTTTATTCAATAAACAATTATGCAACCAGGCAAAATAAGCGATTAAAAAAACCCACACTTCCTAAGCCTTCAAGACCAACACAAACTAAACCCAAAGAAATTTTGGAGCACAATCAATTCCCTACTCTATCTAGGTAAAAATAACCATCCTTGCCTTAATCCAGACAACTCCCACTGAGCGTCTCACTGTTCATTTCATATTTTATCGACACCATAGCTAAACTCACCACTACCTTCTCACCTATTGACCCCTGCCCACCTGAACCTCCAACTTAACACTCATCTATTCTCACCTATACCAACTTTCACTATAAAAAACTACTTCATATACTTAAAACTTGTACTAACGCACCAGACAATTTACCTGCTGAATTTTTGCAACTATCTGCTAACTCTATTGCTTGTTCTATCGGCTTACTCCTCAATAGATGTATTCAGGAGTCGAGTATACCAAACATATGTAAGAAAGCATTTGCTCTTCCACTCCACAAAGGTTGGCAACAACTCTGATATCTCCAATTTTCGACCAATCGCTACCCTCTCTCCCATCTCTAAAATTAGAAAAATGTATTCACACTCAACTATCTTCTCCAAAACCAGATACTTTCTCCCACATAGCACGGCTTCAGGCCAGGTCACAATACTGGCACTGCTCTCATATCCTTTATGGACACAGTAAACAGAGCTCGCAATGCTGGTTACATAGTCTCCTCAATTTTCCTAGATCTCTCCCAACGCCTTCGACCTGGTTTCACATACCCTTCTGCTTCACAAAACTCACCAACTTAGGTCTCTCACCCCATACCTTTAACTGGTTCACAGACTATCTCACTAATAGGCAACAATCCACCAAACGGCAACACTCCTTTTCACCTTTTCTCAACACACCCACAGGTGTACCTCACGGATCTATACTAAGTTCCCTCCTTTTCATTATATTCATTAACAACTTCCACACCACCCTTGCCTATGGCACAGTTATCCAATATGCATATGATTCTACAATCTGTACTGCCAAATCTTTATCTGAGTTACATCTTACCCAAATGCTCTCACTTCAGACCAAAACTTGGATGTCAAACCACCATCTTGCTCTAAATCCCAATAAAACCAAACTTTTAATACCCCCCCCCCCCAAAAAAAACACTGCTCTGTAAAAGAATGATTTTTCTGTCCAATCCCATAATACTCACGCATTGAAGTTGTTCCAAGTACCAAACTGCTAGGAGTTATTGATGAAAATCTAACATTCGACCTCCATATCCACAGCAATATCAAACAAAACACAAAAAATTAGGTACCCTCTACAGACAAATACTACCTTAATATTACTACTAAAAAAGCTCTAGCATCATCCTTCCTGCTACCATCTCAACTACACGGTGCCCCAATCCTCACCAATATCCAGTCCTCCCTGAAGCCAAACTGGACTCATTACAAGATTGCCACATTCGTAACAAATTCAAAAAACTCAGCATACCACTGCTTATCTCTACAACAGCTAAACTGGCTCGAACTCCCACACTCCCTCTCACTTACTCACTATAACAAACTCAAAAACATATACAATCCTTCAACTTGCCCCTCCCTCTCCTCCTTATTGACTACATACTACCCCAACAGTCCACTAATATCCAAAAACACAATCATGCTAAAAGTTGAAAAACCAAATCTTGCAGCTGGTCAAATGCTGTCCTCTTTTACTGTCTCAAAACTATGGAATGGCCTCCCACCTTCTACCAGAACAATCAACAATCCTGCTCTCTAAGAAATCTCTCAGATCACACCCCTCTTCTCTCTGGCAATGTACTTGTGCCAAAATTGCACCTCTTAACACCTGATCCACTACTATATATCCCTTTTCAATTGTACTACTTAGGAATTCTCTCTGATTTGCTAATTCAACTGCTTATGCCTACAATACTCCAACAAGTAACCATCAAAACTGCTACCCTATGTGACTACCTCCATCCTCAATGATCAAACTGTACACAATGTTGATGTGTAATGTTTGTAAATAAATATTAAAAACAATGGTACAGGTTATTTCAATGCACTAAGACTGCATATACACTATATATTGTACTTTCTCTTATATGTATTATTAAATGTTATGTGGAGCTTTTCTCCCCAGGCCTCTTCTGAAAATGGGCTCACCTGGGCCCAGTAGGCTTTCCTGGTTAACAAATGCAATAAACAAAAGTCCTTGTACTTCAACTGATTAGACTTGGGTCTATCTGCTACAAACACTGGTCAGCTCGGCACCTGTAAGAGTTTCACAGGCAAACTCTTCCTCACGGTCCCATAATGCTCTTCACCTCTGACTCTCCAGATCACGACTTTGCTGGAGAAAGGACAGCTGAGTACACTTACCATAAATGTAGATGTTGGAGTATATTCACTGTTGCAGTCATCACATTTTGGTTATCCCAGTCAGGGTAGCCCTCAGTTGGCCTGAACACCAGAGGCTTAGTATTTCTGCGTCGGTTGCAGTCGCTTCAGGACTGATGTCAGGTCGTCAGTGGTATAAAATAAGGCAGCCGACGCCACTGCTTCAGTTTTTCTTGCCCTGTCAGGAGCCCTGAAGAGGGAGCTAGGTTATGGTGGAAGAACGCCAGTAGAAAAGTAAATATCAAAATTTCCTTGTAAGGAGAGAGAGAGACAGAGAGATACAAGGAGGATGGAAGGAGGGAAACCAGAACTGCAACAGTGAATACACTCCAACATCTACATTTATGGTAAGTGCACATAACCGTACTACGTTTTTAGTGTTTCACTGTTGTAGGTCATCACATTTGGGTTGACTACCAAAGCTGAAGAAAAGGGTGGAGGCAGTCAAGAAGACTGGGGACTGGCTAGGATGCCCTGCAATACTCTGGTGGCAAAGCCTGCCCTGGATTTAGAGAAGATAGGCAGGTGGTAATTGCTTGGTGAAGGTATGAACAGACGTCAATGTTGCAGCCTCCAGGATGTCCCTGGTGGGGACCCTGCTGAGGAAAGCTGCAGAGGTGGAGGTTGCTCTGGTAGAAGGTGCCCCGACTCCCCGAGGGGGAGGTTTCCAATGTTGCTTGTAGCAAAAATGGATGTAGTGTGCTATCCATTTCTAAATGGTTTGTTTATATATGGCCTTGCCCTCTGCTCCTGCAGCAAAGCTGACTAACAATTGATCAGTCTTTCTAAATGATTTAGTTCGGTCTAGGTAGAATCTGAGCTGTCTGTGCACATCTAGAGAGTGCAGTATCCTTTTCCCCCTTGTTTTGTGGGTTAGGGAAAAAGGTGGGCAAATGCATGGATTGGTTGAAAGCCACGCTGGACACCACTTTTGGCATGAAGGATGGGTTAGTCCTGAGGGAGACCCTGTCAGCATGGAAAATGATGAAGGGCTCTACAGCCATTAGCGCTTGTAGCTTGGATACTCTTCTTGCTGAAGTGATGGCCAGAAGCAAGACTGTCTTCCAAGTGAGAAACTAACTCTGCTGAAGCTGCTGGTTCAAAGGGGGGCAAGGTGAGCTTTTCCAACACAAAGTTTAGGTCCAAAGCTGGGGTAGATACTCTTCTGGTTGGCCTCAAGTTGGTAGCCCCTCTTAGGGACTGTTTGGAGAGAGGGTTCGAGAAAAGAGGTGGCTCTGTGCTGAAATTAGCAGGGGCATGAAGTTTTATAGAAGAAAAGGACAGACCCCTGTGTAGTAGGTCAGCAAGGTAATCCAGGATAAGAGGTAGGGAGGGTTGTACTGCCCCGGCTCCCTTAGCCTGGATTCAGGTGCAAAACCTTTTCCACTTGTCAGCATAAGACTTTCTAGTGGTAGGGCGTCTAGGCTTCACGTATAACATTTAGAACTTGTATGCTGAGATTGGCAGCTTGTGCAGTGGTCAGGGAATAAGCCAGGCTGCCAAATTGAGGGTCTGCAATTGGGGATGCATGAATTCTCCATTCCTCTGGGTCAGGAGTGTTGGGATCTGAGGGAGATGCCATGGTGGTAGAGGTGACAGGCTGCGCAGCAGTGGGTACCAGTGCTGGCACTGCCAGTCTGGGGCAATCAGGATTGTCCTCGGTTCTTCATCCCTTATTTTGAGCAGTACCCTTGTAATGAGCAGTACAGGGGGAAATGCATAGACAGAGAGGTTGACCCATTGGAAAGACAGAATATCCACTTTCCAGGCCTTGCAGTGAGAATCCCTGGTACAGAATTTGCTGAGCTGATGGTTGGAGTGGGAAGCAAAGAGGTCGACCTTTGGGGTGCCCCATTTCTGGGTTACAAGTGTGAAAATTCTTTGTTCTAGCTGCCACTCGTGTGGGTCCAGAAGATTCCTGCTCAAGTTGTCTGCCAGAGAGTTGAGAGAGCCTGGCAGGAATTGTGCTAACAGGTGTAGTTGCAAGGCTGAGGCAGTGTGCCAAAGGGTCATGGCGAGCCTGCAAGGCTGAGGCAGTGTGCCAAAGGGTCATGGCGCGCCTGCACAGAGGGTACGAGCGAGTCCCTCCCTGCTTGCTGACATACCACATCACACTGGTGTTGTCTGTTATAATCAGTAGAGCCCCCGTGGAGAGTAAGGGTCTGAAAGCTGTCAGTGCATGCTGGACAGCTAACATCTCTTTTTGGTTGATGTGCAGATGCATTTGATGTGGGGACCATTGGCCCTGTATGCACCTGCCATCCAAGTGTGCACCCCAGGCATAGCCTCATGAGTCTGTGGTGAGGGTCTGGGCGGCATGGGGTTGTGAGAAGGGCAGTCCACTGTGGTAGCATGCTGTTGCCCACCAAATACAATCTTTCCTTAACAAGGTATCATTGGTATAAGAGTTTCCAGGTCTTGAGAGCGTTGACACCAAAGGCTTTTCAGGTACCACTGAAGTTTCCTCATATGCAGTCTGGCATATGGAATGAGTAGAATGCAAAAAGCCATGAACCCCAGAACTTGCAGGATTTTCCTTGAGGATAACTGGGGTCTGGTGGCTAGTTGAGAGAAGTAGGTAGTCAGGTAGGTTTGTTTTTCTGGTGTAAGGAATGCCATCTAGGATGCTGCGCCCAGGCCTGCTCCCAGGAATATAATTTTTTGGGTGGGTACTAGTTTGGATTTCTTTTTATTGCAAATATACCCTAGGGAGGTCAGTAGGTCCTTTACAAAGGCCAGGTGCTTTAGCAGCTTTTCCTGTCTGCCTGAATCAGGCAGTCGTCTAAGTATGGGTAAATTTGAATACTTCTTTGCCTGCAAAAAGCAATGGCGGGAGCCAGACATTTTGTGAAAACTCTGGGAGCAGTGGATAAGCCAAATGGAAGCGCAGAGAACTGAAAGTGCAGTGATCCTGCCCTGAAATGTAAATACTTCCTGCATGATTCCCTGACTGGGATGTGTAGATAGGCCTCTTTTAGGTCTATTTATTTATTTTATTTATTTTACATTTGTTAACCGGGAAATTCCGACTGGACCAGGTCCATTTTCAGCAGAGGCCTGGGGAGAAAAGCTCCAGCATCAAGTTATACAAATACAGTACATCCAGCATAATAGACAAAACAGGTTACATCATGTATGTTGAGCATAGCAATAGAACAATAAATTGCTAACCAAGAATCCTTGAAGAGCATAGGTAGTAGTTGCTGGAGGGTGAGCATTTTGAATTTTGTTATCACCAGAAAGGTGTTTAGAATGGCTAGATCGAGGATGGAGAGCTAGGTGCCCTCTTTTCTGGGTACCAGGAAGAGTCTGGAGTAGAAAGCTTGGCTTATCTGTTCTGCAGAAATGTGCTCTGTTGCCCTCATAGAGAGCAGGGAAAGGACTTGCTTTTTGGCCTCTGCCCACTGGTTTGGAGGAAGATCTGGGAACCCTTTTGGGGTTGGTAAAGTAATGAAATAAAATCTGTATCCCTGGGACACTATGTCGAGGACCCAGTGGTCGTTGATAATGGTGGCCCAGGTGCTTGCATGGAAAGAGAGTTTTACTCCTAGGGGCAAGAGCACGTAGGCAGAGGGAGGTGGGGAAGGTGGAAAGTCATTGTGAGTTCTTACTATGAAGGGGTGGCTTAGCACTCCCTGGTTTTGAAGAGGAGGAATTCCATTGCTTAGATGTCGGCATTCCCTGGGGCTGTCGTCTGGGGGGCAAGAAAGGACCAGTGCTTGGAGAGGCAATGCCTACTGAACCTGGGTGGCTGGACATGCAAGCAGTCCTTAACTGTCTGCATAGATTTAGCTTTTTCTTGCATCTTTTTTAAGACCTCTTCTGCCTTGGTGCCAAATAGGTTGTCTTTGTGCAAGGGTGCGTCCAATAATTTGGATTTGACATGGTCTGGCAAAGGCTGTTCCTTAAGCCAAGCATGCCTTCTAAGGACGGAACCAGAGACTGCTGCCCTGCAAGATACTTCTAGGGTGTCAAAACCACATTGTAAGGTGTGCCTAGTTACTTGACTTGCAGAATGCATGAACTCTTATAACTCTATTTTCTGCACAAGCAGGAATAGCTGATATTTTTTGTTTGAGGAGTTCCATAGTATGTTGCTGAAATTTTAGCATATAGAACTGAAAATTTAGTGCTCTAATAGCAAGAATAGCAAAGGTGTATACTTTTTTACCCCATCTGTCTAATGCTCGGGAATCCCTATCTGAGGGGGTGGGATTCTTAGCAGAAGTTGCTTTAATTCCTTTAGGCCCTTAAGAAATGACCACTGGGTCAGCAGTAGGATTTTTGAAAAGAAATCTGAGACAGTCAGGGACTCTAATACCGGGTCAGGTTTCCTGGGAGCAAAAGGGAGGGTGTCAGGAGTCAAACTGGATTCCATAAAATCCACAACACCCAGGACAGGAGGAATGGCCAGAGGTCTGTGCTGTGGAAGATCTAAGAATTCCCCGAGTCTCATTTTAGACTGGGGACAAATCTCAATCTTTTGGAAGGGATAGCCTTGGCTTCCCCCTGATCAGCATTATAAGGTCTGAGGCAAGGAAGCAGGTGCCAGAGAATGGGTTATCGTTTTTTTGGGTGTGGTTCGTATCTTGTGCCTTAGAAACGCAGAAGTTTTTGAAAAAAAAAAAAAACAGGTAGACGCGAAATAAGTCGATCTGCGTCAAGAATCTGTAGTGCGAAGTACTTCCTCGGAAGCTGGTGCCTGCTCAGCGGCTCCGGACCCATCCAAGGTAGAGACATCCACAGGATCCTTAGTCGATGAAGAGTCTTCCGGCGTACCGGACTCCAAAAGGGTCTCTGTAGTGGCCTGGGAATCCACAGAAGCAGGCATAAGGGGCTGCGAAAGTGCCTCACTGAGGACCGAAGAACTGACTACTAGTTTCACGAAGTGTCGTCGGTAGGTTTGGACCTGTGTGGTCTGTGTCTGTCTTTATCCTTACATTTTTTCAGATGATCTGCTGTCAGACTGCTTACCGAAGCAGTATCGGAATTCGAGGTCTAAGAGTGAAAATATCTAGCTACAATAAGGGCCCGATGTATAGTTCTGGCATCAAACAAAGCACAAAAGCAACATCGGGGGACATCTTGGTCTGGGCCTAAGCAAGTGAAGCAGTAAGAATGAAAGTTTCGGTGTGGTATTTGCTTTCCACAGGTGAGACAATTGTTAACTTTTTCTGACATCGGTTAGAGCAAGAAAAAACGATCCCCAATGGGGTACTTAGCTGTACAAGACTTAACTTCAATTCGGAAATGAAAATTCAGGTAGAGGCCGACCAGCACTCATGCAAACTGCTTCTGCTTTGTGCTCCTCGGCAAGAAAGACTGATGTAATGGCATCGGCTGCCTTATTTTATACCACCGACGACCTGACTTCAGTCCTGGCGCGATGGCAACCAATGCAGAAATACTAAGTCTCTGGTATTCGGGCTGACCAAGGGCTACCCTGGCAGGGATAACCCAAATGTGATGACTGCAACAGTGAAACATGAATAGTATGCCAGTGTGTACAACACATGAAAAATCTAACACCCCCACAGAAATTTACTCCAATGATATCTACAGACCCTTTTCAGCCAGAGATGGGGGAAGGTGGGGGGGGGGTTACTAAAGTGTATGGGCAAAGATAAGGGAGATCCTTGCATTAAGGGTGTACATAACCTTTGCATCTCACATCATTCAGCCCATCCACATCAGACAAGACAGTATCCCCAGCTCATTATCACAGGTAGCATCATAACAGCATACTGCTGACGACAGTCAAACCAAAGCCTGGCTTTGACCTAGAGAAAACATTTGGTTTATGCCATCCAGTGAAAGTATGCAAAGACCATGTACATCATCGGCAGAAAACATTTTTAAAAAAAGCCCGAGAAGTAACCACTGCTCTAACATAACATCCTTTATCTTTCATAGTACAAAAAAAAAAAAAAGTTTAAGTGGCTTTCTGAATTCATTGTAATTTAAGCGACCTTTTAAGCAATTTATTATTCTTACAGGAAACAACTGATCTTTTCTAAAGTCATTGGTTTTGCCCAAATAAACGCAATGAACTTCGACACAGAAACAAGGCAGATGTTAAACAGACCACAAAACAAAGCACATCACAAACACTATATATATAGTGAAATCTAAATACAAATTAACCAATAAAATAACACACATAATTAGCATTCAAGTTAAATGTAAAGGGATCCTAATGTGTATTAATATAAGAAATCCCTGGATTTTAAAACCTGCTTTAAAGAGACCCTTCCATTAAAACCAGGGCAGTTGTCTGCCTGCAATTTAACTACCCAGCATAAAGTACAGTTGTGTACACTTACCATAAATGTAGATGTTAGAGTGTATTCACTGTTGCAGTCATTACATTTGGGTAATCTGCTGGCAGGTTGCCCTCAGTCGGCCTGAATAACAAAGTCTTGGGTCCTGCGTCGGTTGCTGTCCCCTCTTCCATGACGTCAGGTCATCAGGGGTATAAAAACGTGCAGCAGACACCATTTTATTCAGTTTTTCTTGCCCCAGATGTCAGGTGCCCCCCCCCACATGGGGAGCAAAAATATATGTGTATATATATATAAATAAACAGAAATATATAAAAATGCACTTTTAGCAACATAAACATTACCTTCATCTAAAAGCAAATACACCAAAGGCTTTAGTGTGTAGTGAAGGAAAGAAAAGGTATAGAAAGGGGGATGGTGGGTAACCCAGACTGCAACAGTGAATACACTCGAACATCTACATTTATGGTAAGTGTACACAACTGTACTATGTTCTTCGTGTTCCACTGTTGCAGTCATTACATTTGGGTAGAATCCCAAAGCTATGGATGGGAGAATGAAACTAAACAGCATTAGGAGCGGCTATAAGGCCCTGCAGAACAGCAGTTCTGCATTTGGAGCCCTGGATTTGGAGAAGAGAGGCAAATGATAATGCTTTGTGAAGGTATGAACAGAGCTCCAAGTAGCAGCTTCTAGAATGTCTTTGGTTGGAACCCCTCTGAGAAAAGCTGCTGAAGTAGAGGCAGCCCTGGTGGAATGTGATCTGATCCCCTTGGGCACAGGTTTACCACGGTGCAAGTAGCAGAAACTAATGCAGTGGCTTATCCACTTAGAAATAGTCTGCTTTGATGTAGCCTTCCCCTCTGACCCTGCAGCAAATGCTACCAGTAGTTGCTCAGACTTTCTTAGAGATTTGGTCCTGTTTAAGTAGAATCTTAGTTGTCTGTGTACGTCCAATTAATGTTGAATCTGTTTCCCCTTGTTCTGCGGATTTGGGTAAAATGTTGGCAGGTGAATGGTCTGGTTAAGAGCCACACTGGATACCACCTTAGGCATAAAAGGAGGATTGGTCCTGAGGGACACCCTGTCCGGGTAAAATATAATAAAAGGCTCCACTGCCATGAGAGCCTGTAGTTCTGAAACCCTTCTTGCTGAAGTGACTGCCAAGAGAAAAGCTGTTTTCCAAGATAGAAATGTTATATCCGCAGTAGCTACTGGTTCAAAAGGGGGCAGGGTGAGTTTTTCCAGCACAAAACTGAGGTCCCGTGCAGGAGTTGGTGATCTTCTGAGAGGCCTTAAATTTTTGGCCCCCTCTAAGATGCTGTTTAAGCAGAGGATGAGGAAAGAGGGGAGGCTCTGTTTTATAATGCGCCGAGATGGCAGAGGCATGGATTTTTATTGAAAAAAAAGATAGTCCCTTGTCAAGCATCTCAGTCAAATACTGTAAAATCTGAGGAATATTGGGCTTTGCTGTCTGTTCCTTGTGCTTGGTTCCAAGCACATAATCTCTTCCATTTACCAGCATAAGATTTTCTAGTACTAGGCCTTCTGGGTTCCAAAATGACATCCATCGCAGATTTACTGAGAGGTGTTTGAACATTAATTGATCAGCCATGCTGCAAGATTCAGAGTTTGGAGCAGAGTGTGCAGAATTTGATTGTTCTGCTGAGACACTATTTGAGGCAAGTACCATGGAGGAAGTTGAGACATATTCCTTAGAAGAGGGTACCAGTGCTGGCAAGGCCCGTCCAGAGCAACTAGGATAATTTTTTTCTTTCCGGTCTGACTTTTAGTAAGACCTTGGAGAGTAGAGGCAGAGGGGGAAGGCATAGACTGATAGGTTTTTTTCCAACTGACGGACAGAGCATCCACTTTCCATGCTTTTTTGTGATGAATTCTTGTGCAGAAATTTGTCCAACTGATAATTTTGGGGAGAGGCAAATAGATCTATGTCTGGGCTCCCCCATTTCTGTGTTAACACGCTGAAGATTTGTGGATCCAGTTTCCATTCGTGTGGGTCCATAAGATTTCTGATTAGGTCGTCTGCCAGAGTATTTTGTTTTCTTAGCAGGAATTGAGCTTGAAGATGTATTTGGTAAGTCAAGGCTGTGTTCCACAAGGCCATGGCTAGTCTGCAAAGGAGGTAGGAATGTGTACCCCCCTGCTTGTTTATTTACCACATAACTGTGGTGTTGCCCGTCGTTATCAGTAGCTGTCCTGGATGAAGTAAGTCCTTGAAGGCTGTCACAGCATTCTGAACAGCTAGCATCTCTTTCTGGTTGATATGCAGATGCATTTGGTTTGGGCTCCATTTGCTCTGAATGCATCTCCCTGCCAGTTGGGCCCCCCAAGCATAGTCTGAAGCGTCTGTAGTTAAGGTTTGGGTGGCAGGGAGTAGAGTGAACGACAGTCCCTTGTTTTGGTGACATGTCTCTGCCCACCAAAGAAACTCCTGTTGTAGGCAGGGAATGAGAAGAAATGTTTCCAGACTGACAATATTGACTCCATAAACCTTTTAGGTACCATTGTAGCTTCCTCATATGCAGTCTTGCATATGGAATTAGTAGAATGCAGGATGCCATGAACCCCAAAGCCTGCAGAATTTGTCTTGCAGATAACTGGGTTTTTTTGCCATTTGTTTGAAGTATGTTGTCAGTTGCCTTTGTTTGTGTGGCGTAAGGTAAGCCATCTGGGCAGTTGTATTCAAACTTGCACCCAGGAATATAATTATTTGAGAGGGTACCAGTTGTGATTTCTTTTCGTTTATGGTGTACCCTAGGCATGCTAGAAGCCTTTTCACAAATGCCAGATGTTGAAGAAGAGTGTCCTTGTCCTCTGCTTGAATGAGACAGTCATCCAGATAAGGATAAATGTGAATGTTTGTCTGCAGAATGCAATTACTGGAGCCAGGCACTTTGTAAAAACCCTGGGCGCAGTAGATAAGCCAAAGGGCAGTGCAGAGAATTGGTAATGCAAAAAAACCTGCTTTGACGCTGGGGTATCTTCTGCAGGATTCCCTTATTGGGATATGCAAGTATGCCTCTTAAGTCTAGAGTTACTAACTAAGCATTCCTGCCTAGCATAGGCAGTAGCTGTTGTAAAGTCAGCATTTTGAATTTTGGAATGTCCAGGAACATGTTCAAAATCGATAAATCCAGTATTGGATGCCATGAATGGTCTCTTCTGGGTACCAGGAAAAGTCTTGAATAAAAACCTTGTCCTTTTTCCTTTTCTGGTACTGGTTGAATAGCCCCCATATCCATGAGGGACATTACTTGTTTCTGGGCCTCTGCCCACTGGTTTTGTGGCAGATCCAGCCATCCGTTTGGAAGTGGCAAAATATTGAAATGAAATCTGTACCCCTGGGATACTATGTTTAATACCCACTTGTCCTGGGTAATTAACTGCCAATTTTGAGCATGAAGTGCTAGCTTTCTCCCCCCCAAGGGGGCCGCTAAAACTTAAGTGCTTGGTGACTGTAGAGGAAAGTCATTGAGACTGCTTACTGTAGGGTTGTGCTTTGTTTCCTCCAGTTTTGGAGGTGGCGGCACCCCATTGCTTTGACCTGCAAGAACCCTGTGATTGGTATTTCGAGCCTTTTGAGTGCCTGGATTTGCCTTGAGTGGCTCTGTTGGACACAGGAATGGACCAATTTTTAGTAGACCAGTGTCTAGTGAACCTGGGTGGCTGCACATGCAAGACATCTTTTACAGTTTGCATAGATTTAGCTTTGTATTCCATTTTCTTTAAAACCTCTTCTGCCTTATTACCAAACAAAGTATCATGCTGCAAAGGGGCACCCAGCAATTTAGTTTTAACATGACCAGGCAGATTTTGCTCCTTGAGCTATGCCTTCTAATCACAGATCCAGTAACGGTGGTCCTACAAGAGGCCTCCAAGGAATCAAAACCACATTGCAAAGTATGCTTTCCAACCAGTTCTGCTGAATGCAATAATTCCTGTAACTCTACTTTCCACACAATCAGAAATCAACATCATTTTCTGTTTCAGTAAGCCCATAACAATCTACTGATATTTAAGCATATGAAACTGGAAGTTTAAGGCCCTGATTGCCAAGGTTACAGACGTATAAACCTTCTTCCCCCATCTATGTAGCGCCCTGGAATCTCTGTCAGACGGGGTAGGATTTTTGACTGTAGAGGCCTTAACACCCTTGGGACCCTGAGAAATAAATAGTCTGAGGATCAGCAGTAGGATTTTTGAATAGAAATTTGTGGGAGTCAGGAACTCTAATATCTGTCTGGCTTACTAGGAACAGGAGGCAGGGAATCAGGAGCCATGCTTGATTCGAAAACACATCATCAGCAATGTCTAACACAGGAGGTATTGCCAAAGGCCTATGCTGAGGAAGAAGAAAGAAATCCCTAAGCCTCTTTTTTGATTCAGAGAAGTCCTGACTCTCCCAGTGAAAATGTTCCCTTAAAGTATGCAAAGTCTCTCCAAAAGAATAATCCTCAGGAGGAGATGCAGATGGGATGGATTCCTCTGCATCAGAACCCCTGAGCAAGGTAATTAAATCCTCAGCCATTTTGATAATCTGTTTTTTAGCCATAGGGGCCTGAGCACGTGGCTCATGCGTCAGTTTTTTAGACACAGAAGATGTTTTTGACCTTGTTTTTGAGGCTGGCGTCGGTTTAATATAAAAATGTTGAGGCCTGAAAACACCCTAAGAAGCCGGTGCCTGCTCAGCGGCTCCAAACCCATCCAAGGGGAGAGATATCCACGGGTTCAATACTCTGAGAATCTCACGGCATACCGGATTCCAAAGGGGTCTCGGTAGAAGCCTGCGACTCAAAAGTAGCGGGTATCAGGGGCTGCGAAAGCACCTCATTGAGTACCGGCGAACCGACGACTGGCTTAGGAGAAGCTTCATCATCGGTTTTGGACCTCGGTCTGTCTCTGTCTTTTTCTTTCCGTTTTTTGTGAACTCTGGTAGTCGGATAGTGCTAACAGATGACATTTCAGGATAATTAAATCTTGAACCAAAATATTTAGAAGCAAAAATATACAGACGCTTAATAGTGCGTTGGTTAAATCCAGCACAAAACCGATAGCGAGGTACGTCGTGGTCAGGGTCTAGGCAAGGAATACAGTATGGATGAAAATCTTTGAGGTATTTGCTTTCCAAAAGAAATAAAATAGACTTTTACTGACATCGGATAAGAACAAGAAAAAGTTTCCCCAACGGGGTACTTAGCTTTAGTTGAAGACTTCAGTTCTGAAACTCGAAAACAAGAATTTCAGGAGTCGGCCGTCCGGCACTTGCGAACTGCTTCTGCTTCGGGCACCGCGTGGCAAGAAAGACTGAATAAAAAGGCGTCGGCTGCATGTTTTATATTCCTGATGACCTGACGTCATGGAAGAGGAGTCAGCAACCGACGCAGGACCCAAGACTTTGTTATTCAGGCCGACTGAGGGCAGCCTGCCAGCAGATTACCCAAATGTAATGACTGCAACAGTGAAACAAGAAGAACATCTCCCTCCTTTCAGTGTGGTTCCTAAAATCATCTTGAAGTAGACTTTTAAGGATCTCCACTACCATAAAACTAAAACCACGTGTAGATCCATAACTCCACTGTGTGGCTTGGCCTGTGCACTTCTATTGTCTCCCACACAAATGCTATAAAAAGGTTGCCTTATCCTCTCAAGGGGTGCTTTGGTGTACATATATACAAATTACTTCTTTGTGGGGAGTTTTAGCTCGATTTGTCCAAATAAAGCCATAAACGAAAATTTAGGCTACGCAAAAAGTGCTGCCCTTGCTTAGAGTACTGGGGGAAATATAAAGGCAAACAAAATAAATGCTTTAAATTTGGTTTTGTGACAACCTTACATAAAGGAGACATTAAAGTCCACAAGACATCTTACTGTGAAAATAAGATAAAGAGGCTTAGAAAATAAGGTTTAAAATTTCTGAAATCCTTCCTGCCAAACTGACCACTGCTAAATATAAGTTTTCATGTCTTGAACTTCAATTCTGCCCTACAAGCTGGTCCAAAGGCTGGTAAGGTTCATTTCTCCAGCAACTTTGTTTATTTTTATCTTACACTGTTGACCGGTTTAATCCCCGTAGGCCAACAACCTCTTTTCAGGGGAGACCCAAGTTGGTTTTCATACTAACTGGGGGAAATTTGTGCTGGACAGTAGGGAACTTCCCCCATTTCTACAACTGCTGTAGGATCATTTACTGTCACCAGCGCTACCACAGGCTCAGACAAATGGAATCTTTGTCTTACCTTGTTGCTCAAAGGACATCACAATCAGAAGTGCAGCACCCTCCTAGTGCTGGAAATCAGTGACAGTAAGGGAAAATTAATCCAATCATACAAGCTGGGAACAGAACCCAAAGACTTGTGAGCTTCCAGCACCAAAAGTGCACACACTACCTACTGCAAAACTGATCCTGCTAGATTTAGTTAAACCCCATGGAGGAATGGGATTCTAAGACATTTGAGGAGAAAAGTACCTCCCAAAAATATCTGCCTTACTTCCAAGGAAGTTAAAGTTGTGCGATTCAGTTCCTAATGGTAATTAGAAATTGGTGCCAGCTGCATTTCCATGGATGAGTACTTAACTCCTTTTTGATAGGTCAGTGAGAACTCTCTGAAAATGTAGGAAATGGAGAAGAAAAGTAATTCAGAAAGAGGTCACCCATAAGGAAAACCTTGTCTCTTTACATCTGTACATTAATCAAGTGGAAGACCTTCTGGGTAGAAGTCTCAATCTAGACCACCCTTGACAGGTAATCAGGGGCCTTTGGCTATTAATGGAATAGAAGTAATCATATAATTAATCTGCAGGAGTAAGGGTCTGGGTGACATTTACTGGAGAGCCACATTAGTAGACTTTTTCCAAGAGCAAAAACTCGGATGGAACGTTATGGTGAGTACATAACTTTTTTATCTGAAGTTGTCTTCATTTCGTCTTCAACTTGTGGGACAGAGTCCCCAGCTACTAACACCTGGAAAGCCCTCACGGAAGGATATTACAAAGCACGGCGGAGCCAAAGGATGCCTTGTTCCTGGATAGGATGTCCAACGTATAATGCACGATGAAGGCATGGGATGAAGTCCAAGCAGCCGTACAGCAGATGTCATGTAACAAAACCCTGGACCAAAAGGCCACTGAAGTATCCAAAAATCTAGTGGAATGTGCCTTCGCATGACCTGATGGGGCTAAACCTCTAGCAGAGTACGCCAATGTAATACACTGGGAAATCCAACGGGCAATGGTGACCTTCGATACTGGTTTCCCCAAAAAGGGTAGAGTAGAAAATGAAGAGCTGGTCAGACTTCTGAAAAGATTTAGTCCTGTGTAGGTAAAAAGGCATGTGAACTTCAACAAATGCAATTTGTATTTTCCCTTATTTTGAAAATTTGGGAAAAAGACCGGGAGATTAATCACCTGCTTAATATTGGACTCCGAAGCTACCTTAGGAAGAAAGGATGGATTAGTACGAAAGGATACTCTATCCTTATGAAAATCATATAAGGAGGCATGACGGACAAAGCTTGAAGCTTCGAAACCCTCCTAGCAGAGGTAATAGCAACCAAGAAGGCCATCTTCCAGGACAAAAACTACAGGCCCACAGAGACTGCAGGCTCAAAGGGGGAAGAAAAAGAGCTTGCAGAACTTAAGATCCCATGGCTGCGTAGGATCCTTCACCAGAGGCCGAACAACATAAGTACCTTTTAAGAAGGCTTTGCAAAGCTTAGAAGATGCTAAAGAAGCCATGTTGTCACCTACATGGACCTTGACTATGGAAAACCTGGCACCTTGCTGAAAGATCCCCGCCAAAAATTCTAAAACCACAGAAACCGGGGCAGTGGAAGGATCAAGGGCACACTGCAAAGCCCAGATCGAAAAAAAAAGCGTCTCCATTTGCTGGAGTACACCTTTCTGGTCCAAGACTTATGAGCCGCCAACCAGGATCCTTTTGATAGGTGAAGATAAGCCAGGAGGTCCTGACAATCACGGAACTTGAGCAGCCAAGCAGTGAGCTTCAGACTGTCCAGGTCTGGATAGGGAATCCCTGAAGAATGAGAAATGAGATCCAGAACTGGATACAACGTCCATGGTGGAGTCACCAGGTGAGACCACAGAGATGGGAACCAGACTTGGCGAGGCCAGTATGGGGCAATGAGGATAACTAAGATCCCCAGCCTGAGAGTTGTCTGAAGGAATTTTGTTATTAAGGGAAGAGGAGGATAAACATACAGAAGACTGGGGGGCCAAGCATGAATCAGAGTGTCTCTAGAGGCTTCCCCCAGTGGGGGATTCAGAGTGAAAAATTCGCTGCATTTCGCATTGGAAGGAGAGGCGAAGAGAGTGCAGCAAAGCTGACCCCACTTGAGAAAGATCTGTTGAACTACTGAAGGATTCAGAGATGACTCGTAAAGCATCAGAATACACTTGCTGAGCCTGTCCGCTAGAATGTTGGACCTCCTCGGAATGTCCGTTGCCACCAGAAAATGGCCAGTGGAGATCGCTCTCATGGCTTCATGACAAAGGATAAGACCTGGTTCCCCATGCTTGTTGATGCACCAGATCACAGACATACTTTTCCGTCTGGATAGCAATCGTCCTTGGGAGAAGATGGGCATGAAGAGCCTGCAATGCTAGAAGCACCCCCCCCCCCCCAGCAGGGAGACGTCTGTGGCCACCGCTGCTGATGGAAAAGGTGGAAGGAAAGAGCGACCCCAAAAAAGATCTAGAGAATGAATCCACCACAGAAGACAGCACCTACACACCCAAGACACTCGAATGGGGTGTGACAACAGGAGATCTCTAACATGGACCATTGAATCGCAAGAGTCCACTGAAGAACCCACATGTGAAAACGTGCCATGGGTAAAAGACTGATCGTGGCCACCATGGATCCCCAACACCCTTAATACCACTTCTGCTGTCAGAATACAAAGAACATGTAGCTTCAGAGACTGTATTCTCTCCGAGGCAAGAAAGGCTTTGGTCTGAATATAGTGTCCAATCAAACCCAATGAAATCTAACCGGGGCCAGCGACGACTTCCTGAGATTGATGGTAATATCCAACCGCTGGGCTAAGAGAAGAAAGCAATCCCTCGCTTGGAAGGGCTGATGCCTGGAAAGGGCAGCAAGGAGCCAATCATCCAGATAGGGGAAGACCTGTATACCCTGGAGTCTCAGGTGAGCCACTAATAGTGCCATCACTTCGGTGAACACCCTGGGGGCTGTGGTGAGACCAAAGGGAGAGCTCTGAACTGGTAATGACTGGCTCCCAGTCGGAAGTGGAGAACCTCTGAGCGAGCCTGTCTATTTTGATGTGGTAGTATACATCTTGAAGGTAGCTCAAGCACATCCAATCTTTCTCCTGCAAAAAGGACAGGATAGATTGCAGGGTGACCATCCAAAATTTAGTCTTTGCCACTGACAGGTCCAAGATGGGGAGATCCAGAATGGGTCGAGTCTCCTGTTTTCTTTGGCACCAAAAAGAACCTGGAATAAATGCCTAGTCCGGACTGGTCTTGAGGACGGGTTGGATGACTCGCTTTTCTAGTAGCTTTGCAATTTCCAGTGTTGCCTCCTCCCTTTGTGTGGGTGGAATGTCCGGGAGGTGTCTTGGTGGTGGTGGTGGCTTGAGAAAGGGCATCGAATAGCCTCTGGATATAATTTGCAACAACCAACGATCTTCCATGATGGACTCCCAGGCCGTTGGGTGTAGTTAGAGGCAACCACAGAATGCCTCCAGAGACAATCAGCCAGGCAACCCTTCAGGGTTGCTGCGTGGGTCTCCCCGAGAAAGGCTCTCCAGACCCTTGATTTCTTAGACCCCCCCTATGCCTCTACGGCAGCATCTATCAAATGCCCTTGGGGGAAGGTGAGTCCCGAGTATCCTGGGAATAGCTCTGAGATTTCCGGAACCACATCTTGGCCCCTCACTGATTACTAGAGAAGGTTCGTTAAGGGGCCGAAAAGTGTATCCCAATGGCAGACAGAGTCTTCCCATACTTCTCACTCTGAACTAAGGTATCACGTACAGACTTCCCAAACAGGGTGGAACCGTCGTACGGGGCATTCGTGAAAGACATCTTAATGGGTTCTAAACACACACAGCTGGAGCCAGGCATGGCTTCTGATGGCAACACCTGTACCGGCAGCTCTAGCGGCGCCCTCAGTTGCATGGGAGAGGAGAAGCACAGAGTTGTTAGCGATAGATGTCAGGGTGGCCATTCGAGAGGAGAACACTTCATTGTCCTCTGCTGACATGGACCCAGGGGTAGACTCAGCGATGATCTTGACTACGTCTCGCTGCAACCTAATCACGTGTCATATCATTCAGAGCACACAGAGAAAAATGTCACTGAAGCATACATCCACTTCCAAAAACAGTCCACGGCCCTGGAATCTCATTCAGAAGGATGAACCATAGAGCTCTCCTGAGTGAGCTCCTTCTTAGTGAGGGCTGCCACCATCATGGCATCAACCGGGGAACCCTTGGTCCAATAGGTCCTGTTCATAAGGGCACTCAAAACTTTGTCCAGTCATTTGGGAAAGGGTGTTTGGGATTGGGCTCTACCAGGTCTAGTTCCTACCACGCCAGAGATGTAATATGATCCACCAAAGGATCTGGGGGAGGGTACACCCAGGAAGTAGAGGGTCCTGAACCAAATGCCTCCAGGAACACAGATTCATCTAGGTTAGGTTGTTTGGCAGGCCACCCCTCACGCTGGAGTAGGACTACCATGATCTCTCCAAAGGAGACATCCCTGGGGGGTTTCCAGGGGGAACCTTCCACTTCCTCCAAATGTCTCTTTTGTGAGGGACTCCGGTGGGGAGTCCAATTGCCTCCATTTGCATGCACGTTGGCGAGGAATCTCCTCAGTGGTGGTTTCTGGGGAGGACTTGCCAACGTCTCACTGCTCCCAAGCGGGAGCACCCAGGGGCAAAGAGGCGGCAGACTGCCCTTGAGATGGCAGGATGGCCAGGTCTGCATCAGAAAAGTACAGCTGTGTACACTTACCATAAATGTAGATGTTAGAGTGTATTCACTGTTGCAGTCATTACATTTGGGTTATCCTGCTGGCAAGTTGCCCTCAGTCGGCTTGAATTCCAAAGTCTTGGGTCCTGCATCGGTTGCTGTCGCCTCTTCCCTGACGTCAGTCCGTCAGGGGTATAAAAGATGCAGCCGACGCCATTTTATTCAGTTTTTCTTGCCCCAGACGTCAGGTGCCCCCAAAAGCGTAGGCTAAAATTATGTAAATAAAACATACATGCACCAAACAAAGCTTTACCTTCATCTATAAGCAAATACACCACCTACGTTGTATAGATTAAAGTAGTAAAGATAAGTTCCAGCAAAAATAAGGGGCATGGCGGGTGGGTATCCTGGACTGCATCAGTGAATACACTCGAAAATCTACATTTATTGTAAGTGTACACAACTGTACTATGTTCGTGTTTCACTGTTGCAGTCATTACATTTGGGTTAAGTCCCAAAGCTATGGTTTGGTGGCTGGAGCTAGACAGCATGAGGAGCGGCTATGAGGCCCTGCAGAACTGCAGTGGCAAAGCCTGCCCTGGATTTAGAGTAAAGAGGCAGGTTGTAATGTTTTGTAAAGGTATGCACCGAACTCCAAGTAGCAGCCTCTAAAATGTCTTTGGTTGGTACTCCCCTGAGAAAGGATGCAGAAGTGGCTGCAGCTCTGGTTGAATGTGGCCTAATGCCCTTAGGCACTGGTTTGCCATGCTGTGAGTAGCAGAAACAAATGCAGTGACCTATCCACTTTGAAATAGTCTGCTTGGAGATGGCCTTTCCTTGTGATGCTGTGGCATATGCCACTAGTAATTGTTCGGTCTTTCTGAAAACTTTAGTTTTGTCCAAGTAGAATCTAAGTTGTCTGTGTACGTCCAAAAAATGCAGAATTTTCTCCCCCTTGTTCTGTGGATTTGGATAAAACGTTGGCAAATGAATTGTCTGGTTAAGGGCTACACTGGATACCACCTTAGGCATAAATGTAGGGTTTGTTCTCAGAGAGACCCTGTCTGGATAAAAAATGATAAAGGGTTCCACAGCCATGAGAGCCTGTAGCTCTGAAGCTAGTCTTGCTGAAGTTATTGTTAGGAGCAAAGCTGTTGTCCAAATAAGAACTTTATATCCACAGTAGCAGCTGGCTCAAAAGGAGGTAAGGTGAGTTTCTCCGAGACATAATTGAGGTCCCATGCAGGTATTGGCATTCTCCTTGGAGGACTTGTTGGCTCCTCTGAGGTACTGCTTTAATAAAGGATGAGGGAAAAAAAAAGAGTGGTGGCTCTGCATTGTAATGAGCCGAAATGGTAGAAGCATGGATTTTAAATGATGAAATAGACAGGCCTTTGTTCAGTATCTCAGTTAAGTATTGCAAAATCTGAGGAATATTTGGGACAGCTGTATCAGTTCCTTGAGCTTGGTTCCAAGGACAAAATCTCTTCCATTTCCCAGCATAGGATTTTCTAGTACTAAGCCTTCTGGCTTCTAAAATGACATCCATCACAGCTTTAATGAGAGGTGTGGTTTGTATGGCTACATTATCCACCATACTGCCAGGTTTAGGGTCCTGAGTTGGCTGTGCAAATCTGATTGTTTTGCTGGGACAGTAGATAAGGTATTTGAGATAAGGTCCAGGATGGGCATTGGGAAAAGTTCCTTAAGATTGGATACCAGTACTGGTGTGGCCAGTCTGGGGCAATCAGAATCATTTTTGGTTTCTCCTGCCTGACCTTTAGGAGTACCTTGGGAAGGAGAGGTAGTGGAGAAAAGGCATATACTGATAGGTTTGTCCAGTTGAAAGATAAGGCGTCCACTTTCCAAGCTCGCCTGCGACAAGTCCTTGTGCAGAATCTTTTTAGTTGACTGTTTTGAGGGAAGGCAAATAGATCTATGTCCGGGCATCCCCATTTCTTTGTTATGCTGAAGATTTGTGGATCCAGGTGCCACTCGTGGGGATCCATGAGGTTTCTGCTTAGTCTGCCAGAGTATTTTCCTTTCCTGGCAGGAATTGTGCCTGCAGATGAGCTTGGTAAGTCAATGCTGTGTCCCACAAAGCCATGGCTAGTCTGCACAGGGGATAAGAATGAGTGCCCCCCCCTGCTTGTTTATGTACCACATGACAGTGGTGTTGTCGGTCTTTATCAGTTGTTGTCCCGGGTGAAGTAGGTCCTTGAAGGCTGTCAGGGCATTTTGAACAGCTAGCATCTCTTTTTGATTGATATGTAGATGCTTTTGGTTTGTGGACCAGGTGCCCTGAATGCCTCTTCCTGCCATGTGTGCACCCCAGGCATAATCTGATGCATCCGTCGTTAGGCTCTGCCTGGCTGGGGGTAGTGAGAATGGCTGTCCCTTGGTTTGGCGACAAGCCTTTGCCCATCATCGAAATTCCTGTTGCAGGCAGGGAATTCGAGTAATCATTGTTTCCAGACTGTGGCAGTGTTGTGTCCAGACACTTTTTAGGTACCAGTGAATTTTCCTCATATGCAGTCTTGCATATGGAATTAGTAAGATGCAGGATGCCATGAAGCCCAAAGCTTGCAGAATTTTTCTTGTGGATAACTGGGCCTTTGCTGCCATTTCCTTGAAATAAGTAGTCAGTTGCCTTTGTTTGTCTGGAGTGAGATAAGCCATCTGGGCAGTTGTATTTAAGCTTGCACCCAGGAATATTATCTCCGGAGAGGGTACTAGTTTTGATTTCTTTTTGTTGACTGTGTACCCTAGGCATGTTAAAAGTCTCATCACAAACGTTAGATGCTGAAGTAGAATGTCCTTGTTCTCTGCTTGTATGAGGCAGTCGTCCAAGTAAGGATATATTTGTATTCCTCTTTGTCTGCAGTAAGCAATTACTGGTGCCAGGCACTTTGTGAAGACCCTGGGCACAGCATATAAGCCAAAGGGCAGTGCAGAGAATTGGTAATGATTTGAGCCAGCCTTGAATCTGAAGTATCTTCTGCATGATTGTCTGACTGGGACATGCAGGTATGCCTCTTTTAGGTCTAAAGTCACAAGCCATGCCTTGCTGCCCAGCATGGGCAGAAGCTGCTGTAAGGTCAACATCTTGAATTTTGGTATATTCAGGAAAGTGTTTAGAATAGATATGTCCAGTATTGGTCTCCATGCTTTGTCTTTTTTGGGTACCAAGAACAGTCTTGAGTAAAATCCTTGTCCTTGCTCTTGCTTTGGCACTTGCTGAATAGCCCTCATGTCCATGAGAGCTGCGGTTTGTTTTTGAGCCTCTGCCCATTGATTTTTTGGCAGGTCTGGCCAACCGTTTGCCCTTGGCAGGGTATGGAAATGAAACTTGTAACCTTGTGACACTATGTCTAGAACCCATTTGTCCTGGGTTATAATGTGTCAGTTTTGAGAAAAAAGTGCTAGTTTTCCCCTTAAGGGTGCTGCCAGAAGATAAGTGCTTGGTGCATGCAGGGGGAAGTCATTGGGACTGTTTCCTGTAGGATTATGATTTGTCTTCACCTCTGGAGGTAGAAGCACTCCACTGCTTAGACCTGTAGGATCCTTGCGGCTGTGATCTGCCTCTGGGGCCTGTCTGAGACTGGAAAGGACCAATTCTTTGTAGGCCAGTGTCTGCTAAATCTAGGTGGCTGTACCTGTAAAAAATCCTTGACTGTTTGCATAGATTTAGCTTTGTCCTCCATTTTCTTTAACACCTCTTCTGCCTTAACACAAAACAAGGTATCATGTTGTAAAGGAGCATCTAATAATTTTGCTTTAACATGGTCAGGCAGATTTTGTTCCTTTAACCAAGCATGCCTCCTAATGACAGAATCCGTAACAGCAGCCCTGCAGGAGGCCTCCAGAGAATCAAACCCACATTGTAAAGTATGCTTTCCAACTTGTTCAGCTGCATGCAATAAATCCTGCATTTCTTTGTTTTCTGCACATTCTGAATTTGCCATCATTTTGAGCATATGAAACTGGCAATTTAAGGCCCTTATAGCCAAAGTAGCAGATGTGTAAATCTTTTTCCCCATCTATCCAGTGCCCTAGAATCCCTGTCAGAGGGGGTAGGGTTTTTTTTGCAGTAGAAGCCTTGACCTCTTTTGGACTCTGAGAAATAGTTTCTGGGTCTGCAGTAGGGTTTTTGAAAAGGAATTTATGAGAGTCAGGGACCCTGTAGTATCTGCCCGGCTTAACAGGAGCTGGAGGTAAAGAGTCAGGGGTCAGACTAGACTCCGAGAAAACATCTACGTTGTCTAACACAGGTGGAATAGCTAGAGGCCTGTGCTGAGGTAGTAAAAGGAAGTCTCTGAGCCTTTTCTTAGATTCTGAGAAATCTTGGCTCTCCCAGTGGAAGTGCTTCCTGATAACCCCTGATCAAGGTAAGTCAGTCTTCGGCCATTTTGAGCATCTGATTTTTGGGCATGGAGGCCCATCCTTGTGGCTGAACTTGTTTCTTTGCCTTTAAAGGTGTTTTAGTCTTTGAAGTCGGTTTAATATATAATTGTTTAGGTCTGAATACACCCTCAGAAGCCGATGCCTGCTCAGCGGCTCCGGACCCATCTGAGGGAATAATCTCAGAGGCTCCAATACCTTGAGTTTCCAACGGCCTGGCCGACTCCACGTGGGAGTCGGTAGTGGCCCGCGACTATAAAGTAGCGGGCGTCAGGGGCTGCGAAAGCGCCTCACTGAGAACTGGCGACTTGCTTAGAAGAAGCTTCGTCTGTTTTGGACCTCGGTTGCCTGTCTTTTTCTTTGCATTTTTTTGCAAACTCCAGTAGTAGGATGGCTATCTGACGACATTGTATAATTAAATCCTCACCCAAAATAGCTTAATGCAAAATCGTACCGATACTTAATAGTGCATTGGTCAAATCTAGCACAAAACCAACAACTAGCAATGTCGTGGTCAGGGCCTAGGCAAGGAATACAGTAAGAATGAAAGTCCTTATGAGGTATTTGCTTCCCACATTAAATTCAATTATTAACTTTCTGACACCGGTCTGGAGCAAGAAAAAAAGTTTCCCCAACTGGGCACTTAGCTTTTAATGAAGACTTCGGATCTGAAACTCGAACACGCAAATCTCATGAGTCTGCCGACTGGCACTTGCGAACTGCTTCTGCTTTGGGCACCGCGCGGCAAGAAAGACTGAATAAAATGGTGTCGGCTGCATCTTTTATACCCCTGACGGACTGACGTCAGGGAAGAGGTGACAGCAACCGACGCAGGACCCAAGACTTTGGAATTGAGGCCACCTGAGGGCAACCTGCCAACAGGATAACCCAAATGTAATGACTGCAACAGTGAAACACGAAGAACATCAGAGGAAGCCGGAGTGTATACGGAAGACAAAATCGTTAGGGGTCTCGATGGGATCGAGACCCCCCCCTCTCCACCACGTTGAAAGCAGAAGGGGAACAAACCTCCTGAGAAGGGACAATGGAAGGAGCCGTAACCCTCTCAGCAACGGGTAAGTCAGAGCTGAGCATCCAGGCGCTGAGATTCCAAAGGGGAGGCTTTGCTGCAAAAAACTCAAGAGGCGACACCATCCCCTCAGATCCGTCGCCAAGGCTATGTTTCCAAGAGCCGGACGGATCAGAACTAGTCAGATCTGACCTGCTCAAGGCCATGGCCAGCACAGAGGTACAAGGTACCATCGGAGCCAAACCCCCGGCGCCAAGTGTCCCCAAATCAGAGGGATCCGAAACCAGAGATCTTACTGGAGAAGGAGTGATGGGGATGAACGCAGATTGCATGTCACCCGCTCCAGAGGGACAGGGGGCCGGCAAGACTCCCATCTGCATTTGAGTGCAGATAAACTTCCGTGTCATCCTATCCATCTCCACTTCAGAAAGACTGTGGGCAGAGCAAGAAGAGGAGGCCACAGACACCAGCCTAGTGGGGCAGTGAGGAGAAGCCTGTGCCAGAGACCAGGTCCGAAGCTCCTCTGGCTTTGGAGAGAAATGATGGGAATGGAGCTGCAGGGAGTTCATCCTCGGAGCCGATCTAACTTTGGCTGGAGTGCCCATTGAGGACGAGCAATCCAGGGATCGCTTCCTGGCCTTGTCCTTAAGACTTGGAGGATTTGTCTCAGTCCCTGGACCTCTTAACAGGAGGTAGATTCCCAGAGGCAGGGGCGGAGACAGAAAAAGAAGTTGGGGCAGAAAAGGCCTGGGCCCCGGCGGAAGGAGGTGGGACAGGACCCTTCAAAATCAGCTTATTCCTTCTGCCCATCAGTGCTCGGGGAATAAACAGAGCACAAATGGAACAGGAGGTCTCTAAGGGGGCATCCCCAAGATATTAAACACAGTGTGGCCATCAGCTGGAGAGAGCTTGGGGCCACACTCTACATTTTTGGAAGCCTGGTCTGGGGTTTCAGCCATACTCCCAACCAAAAGAACCAGCACACACATGCACACAGAGATCACACATACACGACTACATGAAAGAGGGGCTTTTTTTTTTAACAGATGCTAGAGATCGTGAGGGGAGGTAGAAATTAGAAGGGGGAAACCAGTTTAAGAAAAAGTCAATTACCATTAACACTGCAGCCTAGAGCACGGATCGCGACGTGAACATGAAGTACAGCAAACGAGATCTGAAGGAAGGAAGGAGACAGAGGCATTATGGGTAGGGAAGAAGCTTGGATCAGATGCTGAATATGCGGGCGAGTCGGATCCATGTCGGAACCGGTAACCCACAGGTTGAAGACCAAATGAAGACAACAACTTCAGATCAGCTATTTACAAAAGTATCTACTATACAATAAGATTTACAAAAAACAACATTTATTACAAGTATTATAATTTATTTATTTAGCAGTTCTTTAAATTTCGAGTTGTATAAAGAAGAAATTCTGGTTGTTCTTGTTTTAACTGTTACAGATTTGAGATAACCTTCAGTGCAGGATTTTTAAATTCATTCATGGTTGGAGTAGATAATTATTCAAGTTGCTGGTAATAACTTTTCTTGCTACTGTTAATCTACTCCATAGGAGTGGGTACTTTATTATTGAGATACAAGCAGGTATTGGCATATTAAATAAAATGAGCGATTTAGTTAAGGTAAAATTATCATTATATAAAGCTTGTAATAAAAGATTAATATCCCAGAATGGTTTAATTACAGCACAATCAAAAAGCACATGTTGCTAATCAGCTTCAACATGTAACATCTCCAACATTCTACATTCTTACTGTACATTAACTGGACTATGTGGAGGGATAAAAGCTCTACTTATGAATTTCCAAGAGAACGATCAATTTGCTTTCATGATAACGTTATTTTTTTCTCATCTTGAGTTGGAAATTTATTATTAATAAAAGTTTTAAATAATCCCAATAAGTAAACTTTATAATATTGAGATAGATTTTTAAGCACTTTATACAATTTGGATAAAAGTCCTTTCCCCATTGTACTCTATTGCATCCAAAGGAATAAAAGTTCAAAAAGTCTAGGGACAGAATTTTTTTATTCACAAGCAAACATAAGTTAAGTTATGTCTGCTGTGCATACCTCATGCTTGGTGCAAAAAGTTACTCCACAGGAGACTGGGCTGTTGAACTAAAACACAAAATTCACTCTTTAGATATTGAATACTACACACAGCCTCAGTATAACACCAGTGGTTACATTTCAACTTGTTTATGCTAAGTAACAACCTTCCATTACAAAAGTCCCCCTCCCCCAAAATAAGCCTATAACAAACCACACAGCATCTAAAATTCAGGTGGGGATGAATTTTACTTAGTTTAACCTTTACACCTCCAATTCTAAGTCATTTACTCTACAATGTTCCACTTTCCCTTGTTATTAAAGAATCCATCTTACTTTGTGACTAAACTCCACCACCCCAACCCATACAGACTGACGTTGTACACGGTTTACTCTATTACTGGTTACAACAGATCAAGACAGCACCTTTTGTCTGGCAATTCTAAACTCCCTTCCTTATTTTACCAAACCCTATATATATATATCAATCTTTATTTATTCTCTTAAAAATTACCTTGGCTTGGTCATCCTTGTATGCTTTATGACTCCATTCCCTTTAATCTTCTATTTCAACACATCCCTCCCCCTTCGCTTATTATTCATGGCATTCAACCACTGACAAAGCTGCTATTTCTTGTGCACTTGCTGCATTTCTAGGTGACAATAAGAAAATCTCTAGTACATCTGTCCAATCCAGCATTGTGCTTTTTTAACCAAGCAAAAAGGGTCATCAATGCCTTAATTACTGGAGAAAGTTTTATTTGCAAATCCCAACTTAACAGCAACAGATCCTGCGCTTGTCACTCCCCTTCTAACATTTTAGAGAGTCAGTTTTGCATGCCCCTGTTAACATTATCCAACCCTTTGCATTGTCAGAAAATGTTTCCATGTGCCCTGCTGAACTGAGACGCATCTTCAGCAACCATTAGTCACTAAAGATGCACATTATACAGTCACTGTAGAATGAAAAATATTTGTGTAGGCACTTCTGCATAAATATTCTAAACTTTCTTGCTTTCGTAACTTTTCAAAGTCTTAAGCAGATAACCTGCCACAGCTTATTTATGAAACTGCTTCCTAGTGATCTATTCCATCCACCCTTAAGTTTTTCTTACTTCCCAATGACATTGTCTATTAATCCTTTATATCCCTTCAAAACCAGTTTATTCTTGGTTGCACACACTGTCCTCTACTATTATAGGTGGTTACTGGGTTAAAGGCCCCAGGGTCCTTACAAACCTAGTCAAGTTCAACCAGTGTTCCCAAGGGTGTCTTGGTTCAAGCAGACACTAAAAATCAGTATCTATTGCCCCTGTCCAAAACGGACACAGGTGGAACCTCCGAGGTGAATTTTCGGTTACCCATCCAATCATCCAAAATGCACTTAAATAGGGCAAAAGAGGGAATTTGTTTAACATGAATAGGAAGCTTGTTCCAAAGGTGGGGCAATTTCTGAGACAAATCTGTCTCTCCAGCAAATTCTGTTGATGTCACTTACCAGGTTAAAGTCCTTTGAGCGAGTGACCAGTGTGCCATTTGACTTGCAAATGTGCAGCATTTCCATTAAAGCTGGGTCAGAGACTGCACTATATGCAAGGCACAGGTTGCCTCTGGGCAGTCTGTATGACACAGAGTAAAGTGACAATGACTTCAGTCTGTCCGTATAACACAGATCTCAAAGACCCTGAATTTTCTTTGTAAGGAATTTTTGTGGTCTCTCCGATTGCTGCAGGTGTTCAGAAAGGAACAATCCAAAGTAAGCATTGCACTCTATTATTGGACTGATGAGGAAAGAGTACAGGAGGGTTATAACCTCTATTTCTGCAGGCAATGCCTTTACTTAAGAGATAAGCAATACAAGATGCCCTTCTTACCACTGTGTAGACATGGTGATTGAAGTTAGGGTTTCTGTCTACCTGTGTGCTTAGTGTATTGCTATCGATGCGATAGTTTGTAGGAACATTATCCCTGCCGAAGCGGATGAAAAACTTAATGCAAAAAAATGCATTAAGACCATGACTTTGGCACCAGTTGTTGACAACGCTAGGGGTTTCAATGATCGCTCCTAATTTGCAGTCATCAGCAAACTTTGTCGGACACAGTCCTTTAGTTTCACCCTGCACTTCAGAGAAGCAGAACAGTAGGGGTTCCAGAACAGATCCCTGTGGAGCACCACTAGTTATGGATCTGCTGGAGGAGGAAGTGGAGTTCCCTATTTTGACCATAGGAGTTCCATCAGTGAGCCAGTTTAAAACCCACCTGACAATATATGGGTTGATACCCAGGTGGGTGTGTTTATCAATGATGTCTGAGTGGAGGATTGTGTCAGAGGCCTTGGCTAAGTCTAGGTAGGTCATATGCGCAGACTTTCCCTAGTCTATGGCTTTGGCGACCATCTCAAAGAAGTCCAAGTTTGACAGACATGATATCACCAGCCAAACTGAGGTGGGGTCGAGCATTTGACGATTACCTACATCTTCGTTAATAAGGTCCATGATTACTTGTTCCATGACCTTGCAAATAAGGCTGGTCAAGCTAACAGATCTATAGTTCCCAGGGTCTGTGGATGCACCCCCTTTGTGCAAAGGGATAACGGTAGCAGCTTTCCATTTCGTTGGGACAAAACCAGTGCTTAGGCTGTGACTGAATAGCATACCCAATGGTGAAGCTAATTCCCATTTTAACCCATGTAGAACACAGCCCAGGATGCTGTCTGATCTCATACAGGCTGTATTTCTGGCCTTGCAGAGGGCGTTTAAGACCTGCTCCTCGAAGATACTAGGTGGGAGGACAGGGGTTAGGGATGCTTTGGGGTATATGTGGTAGAGAGGGGAGTAAAGCTCGCTATATTCACAGGTTTTGTATATGTAGTACCATTAACTACAAAGTTCAGTGCAAATCTCAGCCTTACCTTTGAGGTTACAATGTAACTAAAGAATGTCTTCTGGTTACCCTTAGTTAAGGAAGCTAATTTAGATTCATAGTTAGCATTGGAGGACTTCACTAGGAATCTTACTGGCTTAAGTTGAGGACGGAGCGTTTCCATTTTTGAGACTGTTCACTCCTACTTTTAGACAGCAATTTCTTTCTGCGATTGTACAGCCTATTAATGGCAGTTGTCCACCAGGCAGGTTTGTTTTTTCTTGAAGATCTTGCTTTGGTTCTATCAGGTATGGCAAAACCAATACAATTGTACAGGTGCTTGTATAAAGTATAGGTGTACAGCATAGGTGTGTGTTCCATCAGTGGGGGGAGGGGCTATGGTAAGAGGGGTTCTTGTGTTTGTTACTTCTAGCGAGACTGATTTGTGGTCAGATCTCACTAGGGATGACCACAAATTGGGGGTGGTACAGCGGTCGCCCATGTTGGTGAGCACCAGATCCAGGCTGAAGGAGCTGTAGGTGCATCAACCAGCTGGTCCAGGGCACTGGAGTTAATGAAGTTCAGGAACCTTGGGCAAGTGAGTTAGAATACATATAATTTACCCAGTCAATGGATGGGTAAATTAAAGTCACCAAAAACCAGGGTGTCTGGTTGTATCATGACTGGCTCAAGTATATCCAAGTAGGCTGAGTGGATGTCCTGATTCATGGAGGTATCCTACATCTGAACATGACCAGAAGAGGGATCTTACCTACAGTCAATTGCACCTGAAGTAATTCAAGGGAATTGTGCTGTTTAACCAATCTAGAGGTGCATTTATCTTTAATGAATATTGCTACACCACCTCCTTTAGTTTTCACGCCTACAGTTTGTGGTCTAAATGTGTGGAAGGAAATGAAACCTGGTATAGCTGGGGTGCTCTCCGCAACCTTAAACCAGATGTCAGTGACTGCAGAAATGCTAGCATCTTCCAAGGTGAGGACTGCTTCCAGTGACTGCAGTTTCTGGTTTAGACTCCTAGCGTTAAGCAGCATAACCTTGAGGTTGTTTTTAGATGGCAATTTTACGTTGGAAATTTTGTTCTTGTGACACTGCCTAAAAAAGGCACTATGGGGGAGGCAAGAGCCTTAGCCAGTAACCGAAAACCCAGGGATGACAGTTGAAGACCCTCTCTGGCAAAGCAATGAGGTCTGTCGACCACATCATCCTAGGCTGACAAACTGTTTCCCCTTTAATGACACCAGAAACTAAGCCAATTGTTGAAGTCAATCACTTTTTGTTTGTATTGCGGTATCATTCTAGGCGAAGGTAAAATGCTGCTTAAGGCTAGGGACATACCTGCCCAAGACACAAAATCAGAAACTCAGTCTTGTCTCTCTTCATATAGTCCAGTGAAGTACTTCTCAAGTCGTTCACACCAACATGGACTATGACGGAGTCATAACAGTGCCTACTGTTGAGAGTGCGTGTGTGATGTGGTGGATCCTGGCTCCTGACAGAGCTGACAGTTACTTTTTCCTTATCCAACCTAGTGAGAGGGACATATGTGTGGTTCACAATTGAGTTGCCTATGACCAAGACATTTTTGTATTGTGCCTTAGGAGCTTCACTGGTGAGATACTGGTGTATGACTGTGTATGCTATGTTCTGCGGAGGATGTATTACGTGAATTATGCTTGTGTTTGTGAGGTCTCTGATGTTTAGGTAAGCTTCTGGTAAGGACCTCCACATATGTAGGTTTGTGTGTTGTTGGTTTGGTAGGTAGAGAAGAGTAGGTGTGCATGCTGCCAACCTGCTTAGTCTCAGATGAGTGAGAAAGCCTGGATTTCAGGTTCTTGATATAGATGAATCGCTACACAATGAACTTGTGTGGACTAGAAGTGGGTTGTCCATGTACATGAGGCAACTGCTATATTGTCTCAGGATGCCCACGTCAACCAGGCTAGCTACAGAAATTGTGGGAAAATTGTCTATCTATAATGCTAGGTTAAGCTGATGTGGTCGAAAAAAAGGGAGAGGACAGGAAGGACCAGGTAAAGTTGAGGACAGGAGAAGTGGACAAAAAATACGAAGGGCTAGTGGGTAGGATCTGTGTTGGTACCTCAAGAGCTTCACTGAATGTATCACCTTGTCAGTGAGGGACAATCACAAGAACTCACTAATAAAGCACTAGCAGCGTACGAAAGGAAAACCTGCAGGCAATATTGTTTGCGTCTATAACCACCAACGGTGCCCAACGCTGCTCGGCAGTAAGCAATGTGCAAACGAGCGCAAACCCACACAAACATGGTTATGTAGCAAACAAGAGTAAACTGATTCAACAAATTAACCAATATAAAAGCTCAAATCTTGAACCATGTTCCAGCAACCTTCAATAACATGAGTTCTAACTGCACATTCCTGCCACTTGGGGTGCAGGAGAACCCTCTCCAACAAAACGATTGCCTGGTTTAGTCCTCTAGTTATAGCAAGTCAAACCATCCTGTTTTTTTTTCCATCCTCTTGATCAAATGAGGGCCATTCTTTTACCATAACAGCTTTCAATGTCTAGGACAGATGACAGTAAAAATATATTTTATAGGGTTGTTTAAGAAAAATAAGGTGCAGCAAGGCTTGCTCCAATGGAAGAAGATTGACTTTGACTTTCCCATGGAAGATTTAGGGACCACTCATCTAGAATAAACAATGGCTAAGTCACCCCCTACATGTGCAACGAATGTTATGAGACATCAGATAGTCCACTTCCACAGCTTCATGGTTTCCCAACCTAGGAGATATGAAGGTGTCCCTCCCTGCTTATTAATATACTGTAACACTGTCATACCATCAGAGAGGATGGCATTTGCACCATGGCAAAAACCAATCTTGAATGTGTCATCCTCATGACAGTGATGAGTAAATCAGTTGTTCCCATGACCATGTCTCCCGGAATGTCTGCTTTAAATGTCCTCCACACCATGGTATACAGGTCCATGGTGACCATCACACAGACGGTGGGTGGGGTAAAAGACTGCCCACAGCAAGAATGAGCTGGCAATTACAAGAGAGTGGAGTTGCTTTGGCAGGATAGTTGGCAGGACTGACTTTCTGAAAATAGCTTCAGCATTTAGAATAACTAATGAAGTTAATGGGAAAGAATTAAAAAATGTGTACTATTTGAAGAAATGAACAACATGCAGAAAAGAACACAAATTTAAAGCATTAACTATACTAAATAAATGAATAGGTAATTTACAGGCAAGTAACACAAATCAAGGATTTATAACACATGATCTTCAGTCCACAGCAGTAAATTAAGGTTAGTCTCAGATAAGAAATAAAAGAAAGAGCTTTACACTGCCTCTTTTTTTTTTTTTTTTTTATTATACACAAAGCATCAGCTCCATTGCCTTGTCAAAATATGTATGCAATTAAGGTTTATTTTTTGGGTAGGGAGGGGACTGGGTGTATTGTAATGAAGAGATCAGATTCAAATGTAGCATTATACAAAAATGACAGAAATGTGTCTTATCTGCTTGCATTTGCCTCTTTAGACACACAGACATACCAAACATGCATATGTCATCAGCACTACTAGCAGGAATGCTCAATCGGATAAGGACATGACATATGAATATTTACATATTTTCCAAAGAATGATACAGGCACAAGACAACAGTAACAAATGGGAATATTAGACTACTGAATACCTATGACATACAACACAATTATTACTAAAATGCTCACAAGCTGGCTAAGCAGATGACCCCATGAAAATGTAGCATGATAGCACACTATGGGGCATGGCTTCTGTTTGAGAGCAGGTAATTGTTATGCACCTGCAGACGCACCTTGCTAGTTACAGCAATCATAACAGCAACTTTTTGTTATAAAACTAATTCTTTATAAACACAAAACATATGCAAGTGGAATAAAAGCTAAGCTTTACCATGTTAAAATCTGCCTTAACAGTCTAGAACTTTAATACGTTAGTGGACAGGAAAAAAAGTACAAAATACTGACCTATATTTATAATAGTACTGCACAGATAACGTTTCATAAACACACCTGAATCATAAAAACATGAGCATTTTATTAAAAAAAAGTGGAAAGAAGTGTTTCTTTGCTGAAATAGACACAGATCTTAGTAACTACAAAGGGTACTGGAATAAAGACTGAGGAACAAATGAAGGATGAGAAGTGATGATTCACAGTGGTGAGAGGCTGTTAGCAGTAAGTGAATTACACTGGATGCATTACTTATTCCAACAAAAGCATGGATACAAAATATAAAGAACATATGGGAGAAGTTATACACTTTCATCAAGGATGTACGATACTTGCTGGAGGTTGAAACATTACAGGAAATACAAAAAAGTCTCTGGAGGGCCAAGACATCAGAGTACCAGATGAGAATAGATACTCAAACATATGCATGTATTCGGGCATGCTGATGTAATGAAAATACAACAAAATGAGGTAGAATTTACAAGTTTCACTGAAATATGGTTCTTGGGCACAATCAGATAAATGTTGCACAGTGAAAGCATGCTATAACATGATGTGAATTTTGAAAACACGTGCGTGTGTGTGTCACACTATGCACTTATGAGTAAAGCTTTGTAAGTAGTTAATACTGTGACAAACACGGTCATTTTCCAGTATTTCTTCCAAAAAGGAAGCCATTAAACTCAGCAGATCAAATTTCAAGTGAAATGCTATTAACATATGAATCTAAGCAGTAAAAAGCATGCAAAGGATTAGGATAATTGTAAAAGATTAGGATAATTATAAAACATTAGAAATATAATCACAATGAAAGCAAAATAAATATGCAATTAACAGCCTCAAAAGTATTTGGAGTCTGGGAGATTTACAGAAGCAACAAAAAGAGTACAACAAATTGAAGAGCACCTACAAGAAACTAGAATGTCTATGCAAGCATATTTAAGAGATATGACTGAAAATAATTAGAAGTTATGTACTTACCATAACTTGGCATCTGTGTTGTCCAATTTCATTCTTCCTCACCAATGGGTCCTAGGATCTGATATCGGATACAATTCAGCCACTTTATACGACTATATTCATAGTCTGGAGCTCTTCCCTCCCCCAAAATGCCTCGCATCTGCCCTAACTGCTCAGACAGAGTTTGCTGCAGGAGGGGGAACAGTACCTGATGAGGCCAGAAGGGGGCAATGAGGATCAGAGTGCTCTTCAACCTGCTGGCTTTCTGTAGAACTTTCAGGATCAAGTGAATGGGAGGGTACACATATAGGAGACCCAGAGGCCAAACGTGGACTAGAGCATCCCTCAGTGACTCCCAGACTAGGGGGATTGAGCAAAATACTTGAACTTCTTTGTTTAGGGAAGATGCGAACAGGTCGCAGCAAGGTTAGCCCCACTGGCTGAAAATCTGGTATGCTACTGACTGATTGAGGGACCACTCGTGTGGGTTCAAAATGGATCTGTTGAGTCTGTCTGCTAGTACGCTTATTTCCCCAGGAATGTGCATTCAAGGAGAAAGCTGTTTGAAGAGATCGCCCATTCCCACACTCTCATGGCTTCTATGCACAATGAGTATGAACGGGCTTCCCCCGGTTTGTTGACGTACCAGACTACTGACATATTGTTTGTATAAATTGCTTTTGTCCCCAGAGGGAGGCAGTCGTGGAAGGCTTGCAATGTCATTAGAACTGCTCTCATCTCTAGGACACTGATGTGCAACCTGGTCTCTGCCAGGGACCACATGCCTTGGCCCAATCTTCCTTGATAATGCCCCCCTACCCCAACAGAGAAGCATCCGTGGTCACTGTGGCTGTGGGAGGGGGAAAAAAGAGATAACGGCCTGCCTAGATATAGACTGTCCAATAAAATCCACCACTGGAGGAGACTTCTGCAACCTCGGGTTAGTTTCACGACAGATAATTGATGGAACAAGATGGACCACTGACCCACAAGGGTCCACTGAAGCGCTCACATGAAAAACCTCACTAGAAATACCAACAGAATTACTGCAAAGAACACAGTGCTCTCAGAATCAGTCTTGCTAGAGGGGCTGGCAAATCCAGAAGGATTTGTACCGGTTGTCTCAGGGATGTTACCCTTTGTTGGGGTAATGCTGCTATCTGTGTAATTGTGTTCAGTTGCATTCCTATGAATTCCAAGTTCTGCAGAAGATTTAGTTTTGACTTTGATATTTACTGTGAAACCCAAAAGGTTGAAGATCTGTAGTAGATATTATGGGGCTCAAAAAAGTTGGTGCAGTGTGTGTGTGTGCGTGTGTCATCATCCAGTTATGAAAAAACCCAGAATCCCTGTAGTCTCAGGTGGGCTACTACCACTGCCATGCATTTGGTGAACACCAAAGGGTCTGTGGTGAGACAAAAGGGCAGGGCTTTGAACGGATAATGATTGGCTCCCAGCTGAAAGTACAGGTATCTCCTGGAGCGCATGTCTATTTGGATATGTTAAGTGTCCTGGAGATTCACAAAGCATATCCAATCATCCTTGAGAAGACGCTGCAGAATGGACTGGATAGTAACCATCCGGAACCTTGACTTCCTGACATACAGGTTGAGTTTGATTAGATTCAATATCAGTCGCAGGTCCCCATATCTTTTTTGGCATTAAAAAGAAGTATGAACAAGTTCCAGATCCTTGTTGCTTGGTCGGGATCTTTTGGACAACTCTTTTTAGAAGTTTCTGAACTTCGTGGATGGCAAACTCCCTCTAACTTGGTAGCACGTTGGGGAAGATTCCTCCTGGGACTTGGAAGTGGAAGGAAAAAGGGAATATATTCTGGAGAAACATTAACTCATGTAGCAATTAAATATGAACTATTTTAGGAAGCCTGGACTAAACTACTACTGTTCAATTAAAAGTGCACTGAAACTTGGAAAATTGCCACATTGTTTACATGACTAATTGTATCTGATTTTATTCTACCAGTTGGTTTTGAATACCGTTTTAAATCTGTTGTAATTTAAGTGTATATTTCGTTTCCATCATCATACATACATTTTTTCTTATTTTGATTTTTTTTTTCTGGTTCTTTTTTCCAGTTTATTCAAAATGATATGCAACAACAATACTAATTATACAATTATATATATTTTTATACATTGTTTTTTAAGGTTCTTGTACACAGACCTGAAGTCTAGGAGGACGAAAGCTATTTTTGTTAACAATAGGTTATGAAAATAGAAATTGATTTTTACATGCAAAATGTATATGTATATATTTATATATATTTTTTGATTGCCAAATGAACTAAGGTGGATATATTTCCAGCCATATAGTATAATGTCTTGGATAAAATCACAGACAATGATCTACTTAATAATCTGGTTAAATAAGAGGTACCACATCATTATAAATTTTATTTAAAGTACATAAGGGTTATATATTATTATTATGACAGCTACTAAGCAGGGCAGGACCAGCGCGAATGTCACACTGATGGGGAAGGGATGTGAATTTAACACGTATACCAATAACACTGTTTTACAGCACAATAAACCACTCCCATGCCTGATAAAAAGTATATATTATATATTTTAGAAAGCTTGAGAGGAAATTATTACTCTATTTTTGCTTTACTTGGATCACTTGTCTGTGTACTTAAAGGATTTTCGACTGGAAACAGACTGCCTGCCTTGCTCGGATTACGTTCGAATACTTAGTAATGCTGTACAATTATAAATTTTCTATTATTTTTTTTGTTTTGGTTTGTTTTGACTTAAGACGAGTTTAAGTTCGCTACTTCTACTACTATTGTCTGATCTGATTAATATACAGTGATTAACTAGAAATATATGAACTGAAAATCTTCCACAAAGAGAAGTTTCTTGCACTGTTTTGAAAAAGGGAATATAGTAACCTCAGGAAATTATATTCAGCACCCAGTGGTCATTTTTTAAATTTGTCCAGGCGTCCAAGTCCAATGACAGATTGCCCCCGACTGCCTCCAGAGAAGGGCAGTCAGGCAACGCTTCAGGAGTGCTGACAGGGCTCATCAGAGAAGGGGATGAAGCCCTGATTTTGTGATCCCCCTCTGACTCTCAGGTGGTGACCATTATTAAATCCTCTTCCTCGGCCTCTGGAGAAGGAATCTTCTTGAGGATCCTGAAATGGACCTTGAGATTTTTTGAACCAAAGTTTCTTGGCACCTTGCTGGTTCCTAGAAAATTTGATCCCTACTGCAGACTCCCTCCTGTTCACTGCGGGTGATTGTCTCCTTGACAGATGGTCCAAAAGGAGAGGAACCATAGAAGGGAACACTGGTGAAAGACGCCTTAAAAGGGTTCAACAAACCCTCATGCAAGCAAGTCTCCTGACGGCTTTGCCTGCTCTGGCTGCTTAAGAGGTACCCTCTGCAGCATTAGAGATTAACCTCATCTAGGAATTAGCTAGAGAAGAGAATGGCCAATTGGAAAGCTACCTTCCTGAAGTCCTCCTCTAACATGGTCTCTGTAAGAGAGTTGGTGAGTTCTTTTACAAAGCCCCCTTACAGTCGGGGAAAATGTGCCAGGTAGTTTAATGCTCTCAGTCAGAAAGTATCTGATTTGCTCAGCCAGCTCCTTCTTAGTTGCTGCTGACACAATATCAACAACAAACACTCCCTTACTCCAATGAAGTCTGTTGATAGGAGGGCTTAGACATTAAGCAGCCCGCTTTGGTATGGGCTCCACAGTGTCTAGTTCCTTCCACATCTGGCAGGAGACTAGATCAATAAGCACATCTGGCGGAGGTCACCCAGGACATAGATGGACCCACCCTGAAGGCCTCAACACTGACTCCTCAGAAGGAGCTTGCGAAGACCAACCACCTTTCTGCTTTAAAATTTCCAGAATGTCTCTGAAGGAGATATCTCCAGGTGGAGATTTTGGGGATCCCTCTCCTTCATAGAGGTCAGTGTCCTCAGTTAAAGAGACTCCAGTGGGGACTCCAAGTGCCTCCTCCTGCACTTTTTCATGCAATGTACCCCTCTGTGGGTTACTCAGGGGAGGAATCAGACGACTGGAGAGCCCTCAAAGGGGTAGCATTAGTCTGGAGGCTTATTTGATGGGGGGGGGTCTGATTCAAGACAGGATGTATGGGATCAGGGCTCAGAAGAGATGTGGACTGGTTAGGATCCAGGGGCTGAGGGGACACCACTCCAGGCCTACAGAAAGTCCACTCTACCACCCAAAAGGCTGACTGACTCAAGGAGACCCCCCCCTTACTCTTGGAGCAGAGGAGGAATAGAGCCTACCCCAGATCTGAAGCCTCCAGACAGCATCAGATCAGAGCTGTCACAGGCCAAGGCTCCTAGGGAAAGGGATAGATCTGACAAGGCTGGACCAGAAGCCAGCCCCCTGGAGTCTCTACCGACACAAATACCTGCTCTGATCCAATGGCATTAGAGATGAGCCAGTCCAGGACCCTGATGGGAGTTGAGGAAAGCATTACCCTTGGATCCGTGGACAACTCCCTTGGAAAACCCAGATCTAGGAATACCGAAGCAATGGGGTGGATCAAAAGAGGAGCATGCAGGGTTGGTGTTGGAATTCTCATGGATCCTGGATGGGATGGAGATGGTAAAAACCCCATCTCTGTGCCTTGAGAAAAATGCACATCGTCTTGTCCATGTCCGATTGGGAGAGGCTCAAGAAGATCTAGAGGAGCATCTTGACTTGGTTGAGGATGCAATCTCACAGGCAGGAGCCATAGATGAATGCTTCAGCATGGGTACTGGCATTTGGCTCCTAAACCTCAGATCCATAAATGGCTGGGTCGTTGAGGACCTTCTTGAAGGAGAATCCATAACCAACAAGGTGTCTGTCGATCTCGTTTTATCAAATCTGTGGTCTTGCCCTGATCCAAGGAAGTAATCTGACATGGCGGAAGCTTGGACATACTCTGATCCGAAGGCTCTGAATCTGGCAGTCTGTCTCTTTTCGGCAAAAGAAGAAGCTCCTGGGGAGCTTAGGAGGCGCTTTTTTTAAGATCTCTGGAGCTTGATGGCACAAAGGCAGCTTGACGGCTTAGGAGTTTGAGCCTCAGAAGCAGGCAAGACTCCTCTCAGAATCAATTTGTTCCTCCTGTCTGAGAGGGCACACAGGTTAAAGGCAGCACAAATGGTACAGTCACAGCCTGAAGGTGCTCAGATCCACGACAACAGATGCAATTCCTGTGGGCATCAGGATTTGGAATTGTGTGTCCACAAGAAGTACATCTTTTAACTCCAGTTGGATTGTCTGACAGTGTCCATCTTACCATAACCATAGGATGTCCTTCTCTTTCATGTTGCAGTACTCTAGTTGTGGGATTTCCTGCCCTCAGGCGACTCGTACATTGGCTCCTATACAAAAGCTTCAGTTTGGCTGTTGCAGCTGTATGGGACGTCACATGCAAGGCCATAAACCAGGGGCCTTAAATCTGACGTCTGCACGCACAATCCTCAGAACTTAAAGGTCATCAGGTAGAGTAGAAGGCCCAGCAGGAGAAGATGCCAGTAGTGCCAGGTATGGGACCCTGTGGTCCTTTTGTACAACAGACAAGTCCAGGAGAATGAAGAAGGGGTTATTGGTGGGTGGGAAGAATACTGCAACATGGAAGACATGGACATCTATGGCTATGGTAAGATTTTACACAAATATTCTATGTCTTTCTATTCCTATGTTGTAGTATTCTAGTTGTGGGAGAGTACCACAGCTTAGTTGGATGAGAGGGTGGTGGATGTAGAAGAGGATTCTACAAAGCCCTGTAGGATTGCACTGGTGAATACTGCACATGCTCTAGAAACTTGGTCTCACTAGTAATGTTGGGTGAAAGTGTTGGTAGTGGACCATGTGGCTGCTTCCATAATGGAAGCCGTGTCCAGACCTTTTAGGAAAGCCTTGGAGATAGCCATTGCCCTTGTGGAATGGGCCTTTACTCCCACTGGGGTTTTTATCCAGTGGTGGGAGTAGCAGTGACAGATGGCTTTCCTGATCCAACATGTGATGGCTTGTTTGGAGACTGCCTTGCCCAATGCTCTGGGATGGAAGGTAAAGTACAGTTTTGTACCTACCATAAATGCAGATGTTCGAATGTATACCCTGCTGCAGTCATCACACTTGAGTTATCCTGCAGTCAGGCGGTCCCGCAGTCGGCCCGAATTCCAAAGTCTTGTTCCGGCGTCGGTTGCTGTCGCATCTTCCCTGACGTCAGAGCGCCAGGGGTATATCAGAGGCATCAGGCGCCATTTTCTTCAGTTTTTCTTGCCCCAGATGTCAGGTGCCCCTAATAGGTATATATATATATATATATATATATATATATATATATATATATATATATATTTATATATAGAGGGTAACCTGGACTGCAGCAGGGTATACACTCAAACATCTACATTTATGGTAGGTACAAAACTGTACTATGTTCATCATGTTACCCTGCTGCAGTCATCACACTTGGGTAGAATCCCAAAGCTAAGGATGGGTGGTGGAGTCAAAGAGGGTTAGAGGAGGCTAGAAGGCCCTGCAAAACTGCAGTGGCGAAGCCAGCTCTAGTCTTAGAGTAAAGTGGTAATGTTTGGTGAAGCTGTGTACTGAACTCCAAGTTGCAGCTTCCAGAATATCCTTGTTTGGCACCCCCCTGAGGTAGGCTGTAGAAGTAGCTGCTGCCCTGGTAGAGTGTGGCCTTATGCTAGCAGGAACTGGTTTTCCATGGTGGGTGTAGCAAAAACGTATGCAATGTCCTATCCATATGGAAATGGTCTGTTTTGACATAGCCTTTCCTTGTGATGCTGTACCATAGGATACAAAAACCTGTTCAGATTTTCTGAAAACCTTAGTTTTATCCAAGTAGTAACATAGCTGCCTGTGAACGTCCAAGGAATGTAGGAGTCTTTCTCCTTTGTTCTGTGGATTTGGAAAGAAGGTGGGTAAATGGATGGTTTGATTTAGAGCCACAGTGGATACCACCTTAGGCATAAAGGAGGGGTTAGTTCGTAGAGAAACTCTGTCTTGATGAAAAATGAGGAAAGGCTCTACTGCCATTAGTGCATGAAGCTCTGAAACTCTTCTCGCTGAAGTAACTGTTAGCAGCAGGGCAGTCTTCCATGATATAAACTTTAAGTCAGCTGAGAAAGCTGGCTCAAAAGGGAGGTAGCGTAAGTTTTTCCAGAACAAAGTTGAGGTCCCAAGTAGGTGTTGGTGCTCTCCTGGGAGGCCTAATGTTTTTGGCCCCTCTGAGAAACTGCCTTAGGAGTGGATGTGAAAATAGGGGAGGATCCGTGTTGTAGTGAGCTGAAATAGCGGAGGCGTGGATTTTAATAAATGAAAAAGAAAGCCCTTTGTGTAACATCTCCGTTAAATATTGCAAAATCTGAGGTATGTCAGGCTGAAGGGTATTTTGGCCTTTAGCTTGGTTCCAGGCGCAAAACCTTTTCCATTTGTCTGAGTAGGCTTTCCTGGTGCTGGGCCTCCTGGCCTCCAGAATAACATTCATAACAGCTTAAGAGAGAGGAGCTGGCTGGTTACTTAGGTGATTTGCCATGCAGCCAAGTTTAAGGTTTTGAGTTGGCTGTGTAGAATCCGACTGTCTTGCTGTGTGAGCAGATGGGTAACCTGTGGTAGAATCCATGGTGGGCCCTGGGCCATATTCCTTAATAGTGGGTACCAGTGCTGGCGTGGCCAGTCTGGGGCAATGAGTATCATTCGGGGTCTCTCCATCCTGACTTTCAGCAGCACCTTAGTGAGAAGGGGTAATGGAGGAAAGGCATATACTACCAGCATTTTCCAACTGAATGAGAGTGCGTCCACCTTCCAAGCTTGATGGTGAAAAGTCTTTGTGCAAAATTTTGTTAGTTGATAGTTTTGGGGGCTGGCAAATAGGTCTATATCTGGGCGCCCCCATTTTTGAGTTATCATTGCAAATACTTGTGGATCCAGTTTCCACTCGTGGGGATCCATGATGTTTCTGCTTAGGTCGTCTGCCAATGTGTTCTTTTTTCCTGGCAGGAATCGAGCTTGTAATTGAACTTGGTAAGCCAGTGCTGTGTTCCACAAGGTCAATGCTTGCCTGCATAGAGGGTAGGAGTGTGTACCCCCTTGCTTGTTTATGTACCACATTACTGTGGTGTTGTCTGTTCTTATGATAAGCTGGCTTGGTTGCAAGAGGTCCATGAAGGCTGTCAGAGCATTTTGTACAGCTAGCATTTCTTTTTGATTGATGTGCAGATACCTTTAATCTGCAGTCTATATGCCTTGAATGCACCGTCCCGCCATGTGTGCCCCCCCAGGCATAGTCCGATGCATCTGTTGTCATAGTTTGCCTGGCTGGGGGTAAGGTGAAAGGCTGACCCTTGTTGAGGTGACATGCCTGTGACCACCATAGGAACTCCTGTTGAAGACAGGGAATGAGAGGTATCATTGTTTCCAAGCTGTGGCTGTGTTGAGTCCATACGCTTTTTAGGTACCATTGTAATTTCCTCATATGCAGTTTTGCAAATGGTATTAGTAGTATGCAAGATGCCATGAAGCCCAAGGCCTGCAGAATTTTTCTTGCAGGGAGTTAGGTCTTTGTTGCCATTGCTCTGAAGTATTGAGTTAATTGTAGTGGTTTGTCTGGCGTCAGATAAGCCATCTGGGCCATTGTATTCAAGCTGGCACCCAGGAATGTCATTTTGTGAGGGCACTAGTTTTGATTTCTTTTTGTTTACTGTGTACCCTAGGCAACTTAGAAGATGTTTTATAAAAGCCAGGTGTTGTAAGAGAATGTCCTTGCTTTCTGCTTGGATGAGGCAGTCATCCAGGTATGGGTATATTTGAATTCCTCTGTCTGCAGTATGCAATTACTGGTGCCAGGCATTTTGTGAAGACCCTGGGCGCAGTAGATAAGCCAAAGGGCAGTGCAGAGAATTGGCAATGGGTTGAACCTGCAATGAAACGGAGGTATCTTCTGCAATTTTGTCTGATAGGGACATGCAGGTATGCCTCCTTGAGGTCCAACGTTACTAGCCAAGCTTTCTTGCCCAACATGGGAAGAAGCTGCTGTAGTGTTAGCATCTTGAATTTGGGCACTTGCAAGAAGGTGTTTAAAATTGAAAGGTCCAGAATGGGTCTTCAAGCATTGTCCTTTCTGGGGACTAGAAAGAGCCTTGAGTAAAATCCTTGGCCTTGCTCCTGTGTAGGTAGTTGAATGGCTCTCATGTCCATGAGAGCTGCTATTTGTTTTTGTGCCACTCAACATTGATTTTGTGGCAGGTTTGGCATTCCTTTTATCCTTGGCAAGGTGTGGAAATGGAATCTGTATCCTCGTGAGATAATGTCTAGGACCCATTTGTCCTTTGTGGCGATGCGCCAGTTGTCTGCAAAAAGTGCTAATTTTCCTCCCAAGGGAGCCGCCAGGAGAGTTTTGCTTGGCAGTTTGAGGTATAAGTCATTGTGTTTGCCTTCTAGTAGTTTGTGGCCTGTCTTCTCCTCCCTTCTGTGTTGCAGTGCCTCATTGGCGAGGTTTGTAAGGGATTTGTGCTTGTCCTCTCCCCCTTGGGCGCCTGTATTTACACCCTCTGTGGTCTGTCAGAAGCTGGAAAGGACCAATTTTTTGTTGGCCAATTTCTGCTGAATTGTGGGGGCTGTACTTGTAAGAAATCTTTGGCCGTCTGCATAGATTTTGCCTTATCCTCCATTTTCTTTAAACCCTCCTCTGCTTTAACCCCAAATAAGACATCCCGCTGTAAGGGTGCATCTAGTAACTTTGCTTTAACATGATCAGGCAGAGATTGTTCCTTTAACCAAGCATGCCTACGTATAACAGACCCAGTAACAGCTGCTCTAGAGGAAGCTTCCAAGGCATCAAAACCACATTATGTTTGCCCACCTGTTCAGCTGCATGCAACAGATTCTGCATTTCCTTGAATTCAGACTGTTCAGGGTGCGTGTCCATCTTTTGTTTTATTTGAGACATTAGGAATTGCTGGTATTTAAGCATGTGAAATTGACAATTTAGTGCTCTCATAGCTAGAGTAGCGGAGGTGTAAACCTTCTTCCCCCACCTATCTAGTGCTCTGGAGTCCCTTTCAGAGGGTACAGGATTTCTAGCCATAGAAGCCTTAGCCCCCTTGGGACCCTGGGAGATTGTCTCTGGATCAGCAACAGGGCTTTTGTATAGGAATTTGTGTGAGTCAGGCACTCTATAGTATCTATCTGGTTTGGCTGGAGCAAGAGGCAGAGAATCTGGATTTAGACTAGATTCTAAGAAAACATCATCCACAATGTCTAAAACTGGCAAGGGGTCTGTGCTGGGGGAGTAAAAGAAACTCTCGGAGCCTTTTCTTTGAGTCGGAGTAGTCCTGACCTTCCCAGTGGAAATGTTCCCTCATGGTATGTAAGGTTTCCCCAAAGGAATAATCTTCAGGGGGAGAAGCTGAGGGAATGGAGTCTTCAGCATCAGACTCTTCATAAGGGGGAAAGGAGTAATCCTGTTCCTCAGAGGAGCCTAAGGAAACAGACACCGGATCAGAGGAGGCATAATCCTCCTCTTGTCTAGGCCTTTTGTGTGTGTGTGTGTGGGGGTTGGGAACACCTGATCAAGGAAATTAAATCTTCAGCCATTTTAAGCATCTGTTTAGGCACAGGGCCTTGACCTGGAGACTGAAGAGTAGTCTTTTTTGGTTTTAGAGGAGTCTTAAGTTTAGCATAAGATTTTATGGTGAGAGTAGTCTGTCTGAAGACACCTTCAGAAAGCGAAGGTGTTTCTACAGCACTGACTTCTCCTACTGCAATGTCGTCGGTAGGGCCTAAAGAAAATGGCTGCGTCGGCCTAGAACTCTCTGCTGGAGAATCCGAAGCGGTCTGGGGATCCAATTCAGCGGTAGCCAGGGGCTGCATAGGCGCCTCACTGAAAACCGGAGAACCAGCGACCGGCCCAGCCGAGGGCTCGGAGTCTGGCTTGGATCTAGGCTGCCTTTCTTTATCTTTGCGTTTTTTATGCACGCTGGTAGTAGGTTGCTCCGACAGCATAGTTTAATTAAATTTCCTACCGAAGTAGTGTAGTGCAAAATCAAAGCGTCGCTTAATAGTTCGCTTACTGAACCTAGCACAAAACAGACAACCAGTGACGTTGTGGTCTGGGCCTAGGCAAGGTATACAAAAAGAATGAAAGTCCTTATGAGGTATTTGCTTCCCACAAGAAATGCAATTGTTAACTTTTTCTGACATCGGACTGAGGCAAGAAAAGGTTCCCCAACGGGGTACTTAGCTTTGAAGACTTCGGACTGAAACTCTATTTGAAAATCTCAGGTGTCGGCCGACCGGCACTTGCGAACTGCTTCTGCTTCGGGCACCGCGCGGCAAGAAAGACTGAAGAAAATGGCGTCGGATGCTTCTGATATACCCCTGGTGCACTGACGCCAGGGACGAAGCGACAGCAACAGACGCCGGACCAAGACTTTGTAATTCGGGCCGACTGCAGGACCGCCTGACGGCAGGATAACCCAAGTGTGAGGACTGCAGCAGGGTAACACGAACATCAGAGTTGTTTACATGTCCTAATGGATTTAGTTTTGTCCAGGTAAAATCTTAGTTGCCTGTGTACATCCAGGGAGTGGAGTATCCTCTTCACTTCATTTGTGGGAGAGGGGAAAAAAGGTGAGTAGGTGGATAGATTTGTTTAGAGACTAATCATTGACCACCTTGGGCATAAAGGAGGAGTTAGTTCTCAAGGTGACCCTGTCCTTGTGAAACATGGTGGAGGGGGGGGTAAGCCATTGCAGCTCTGAAACCCTTCTGGCTGATGTGATAGCCACTAGAAGCACCGATTTCCATGTATATATCTGTAGGGAAGCTGTCCCAGCAGGTTCGAAAAGGTGTTGCGTAAGCTTTTCCAGGATGTAGTTAAGGTCCCAGGGTGGAGGGATAGGCTTTTTTGGAGGTCTCATGTGTAACACGAGCCTGGGTAGTAAGGGGGGGATCAAGAGGCAAGCAGGTTGATATTGCAGAAAGGTGTACTTTCACTGAAGAATAGAAAAGATCACTTTTTATCAATGGACACACAAGTAAGAACTATTGGGGGGGGGGTCAGCAATGCAAGGGTCCCTTCCCTCATCTAGACACCACTTAGTAAATCTTTCCCATTTAGCTAGGTACGATTTTTTTTTGTTGTACGTTTCCTGGCCTCCCTCAGGACTGAAAGCACGTCCTCTGAATAGTGGTGTCTGAATGGGATCAAAAGTTTATCACCCACAGTGTCAGGGACAACATCTGGAAGTGTGGGTGGAGGAGAGTTCCGTTTTCTTGTGTCACGAGGTCTACCTTTTAGGGTAACATAGTGACTGCCCTTGGCTAGATTACAAAGTAGGGGGAACCAGTGCTGCCTTGGTCAGTAGGGGGTCACTAACAAGATTTTCAGTTTGTCCTTCCTGATTTTCAGGAAGAGTTTCTGAATCAGTGGGAAGGGGGGGGGGAGGCATAAAGAAACTTCCCCTCCCAGGAAATGCTGAAAGCATCTACTCTCCAGGCTAGAGGAGAGTAGGTCTTTGCGCAGAAGGTCTGCAGCTGCCTGTTCTGGGGGGGGGAGGCGAACAGGTCTATTTGAAGAGTGCCCAACTGGTGGACTATATCTAGAAAGACAGTCCTGTCCAGCATCCATTCGTGTTGTGGAAGATTTTATGAGGGATCTCAGCTTCTTCCTGAGGCTGACCACGGAGTTCCTCCAATCATGGGATTTTACTCTCTTTTTTTATTTTTTTTTTTGCAACATTTTTCTTCTGTTGTACAGTTTGTTTATGGCAGGGGACCACCAGATCGTTAGTAGTTGTGTACACTTACCATAAATGTAGATGTTCGAGTGTATTCACTGTTGCAGTCATTACATTACATTTGGGTAATCTGCTGGCAGGTTGCCTCAGTCGGCCTTATTAACAAAGTCTTGGGTCCTGCTTCGGTTGCTGTCCCTTCTTCCATGATGTCAAGGGTATAAAACATGCAGCCAGCACCATTTTCATCATTTTTTCTTGCCCCAGATGTCAGGTGCCCCCCCAAATATATATATATATATATATATATATATATATATATATATCTACACACATACATATATATATAAAATTTAGAACACAAAAAAATAAGTACATCGCCAAATGGGTGGGTAACCAGGGCTGCAACAGTGAATACACTCTAACATCTACATTTATGCTAAGTGTACACAACTGTACTATGTTCTTCGTGTTTCACTGATGCAGTCATTACATTTGGGTAGAATCCCAAAGCTATGGTTGGGACGATGGAATTATACAGCATTAGGAGCAGCTATAAGGCCCTGCAGGACAGCAGTGGCAAAGCCTGCTCTGGATTTAGAGAAGAGAGGCAAATGGTAATGTTTGGTGAACGTATGAACCGAGCTCCAGGTAGCAGCTTCTAGTAGGAACCCCTCTAAGAAAGGCTGCAGAAGTAGATGCAGCCCTGGTGGAATGGGATCTGATCCCCTTGGGGACAAGTTTACCATGGTGCACGTAGCAGAAACAAATGCAATGGCTTATCCATTTTGAAATAGCCTGCTTTGAAATAGCCTTACCCTCTGCTCCTGCAGCAAATGCCACCAATAATTGCTCAGATTTTCTTAGAGATTTTGTCCTGTTTAAGCAGAATCATAGCTGTCTGTGTGCATCCAATGAATGCAAAATCCACTAATCCTTGTTCTGTGGATTGGGGAAAAAAAGGTTGGCAGATGAATGGTCTGATTAAGAGCCACACTAGATACCACTTTAGGCATAAAAGGATGGATTGGTCCTGAGAGCCACCCTGTCCGGGTAAAAGATAATAAAAGGCTCCACTGCCATGAGAGCCTGTAGTTCTGAAATCGTTCTAGCTGAAGTGACTGCTAAAAGAAAAGCAGTCTTCCAAAAGAGACATTTTACGTCTGCAGTAGCCGCTGGTTCAAAAGAAGGTAGGGTGAGTTTTTCCAACACAAAATTGAGGTCCCATGCAGGAGTTTGTGCTCTCCAGGGCGGTCTTAAATTTTTGGCCCCTCTGAGGTACTGCTTTAGCAGGGGATGAGAAAAGAGGGGAGGCTCTGCGTTATAATGAGCTGAAATGGCAGAGGCATGGATTTTTATGGAAGAAAAAGATAGGCCCTTGTGAAGCATCTCAGTTAAATATTGCAGAATCCAAGGAATATTGGGCATTGCTGTGCTTATTCCTTGTGCTTGGTTCCAGGCACAGAATCTTTTCCATTTATCAGCATAAGATTTTCTAATACTGGGCCTTCTAGCCTCCAAAATGACATCCATCACAGGTTTGCTGAGAGATGTAACTGGTGAACTTAGTTGATTAGCCATGCTGCAAGATTCAGAGTTTGAAGCTGTGTGTGCAGAATTTGATAGTTCTGCTGAGACAGTAGATAAGGTGTCTGAGGCAGGTACCACGGAGGAAGGTGTGACATACTGCGTAGGAGCGGGTACCAGTGCTGGCGAGGCCAGTCTGGAGCAATCAGAATCCTTTTTTTTTTCCTGTCTTGACCTTTAGTAAGACCTTGGAGAGCAGAGGGGGAAAGGCATAGACAGATAGGTTTTTTTTCCAGCTGAAGGATAGGGCATCCACTTTACAAGCTTTTTTGTGATGAATTCTTGTGCAGAATTTGTCCAATTGATAGATCTTTTTGCCTCACCCCAAAACTATGTCTGGGCTCCCCCATTTGCATGTCAACATGCTGAAGATTTGTGAATCCAGTTTCCATTCGTGTGGGTCCATACGATTTCTGCTTAGTTCGTCTGCCAGAGTATTTTGCTTTCCTAGCAGGAATTGAGCTTGTAGATGTATTTGGAAAGTCAAGGCCATGTTCCACAAGGCCATGGCTAGTCTGCAAAGGGGGTACGAATGGGTACCCTCCCCTGCTCGTTTATGTACCACATACGACTGTGGTGTTGTCTGTCTATCAGTAGTTGTCCTGGATGCAGATATTCCTTGAAGGCTGTCCGAGCATTCTGTACAGCTAGCATCCCTTTCTGGTTGATAAGTAGGTGCATTTGATTTGGGCTCCATTGTCCCTGAATGCATCTCCCTGCCAGATGCGCCCCCCAAGCATAATCTGATGAGTCTGTAGTCAGGGTTTGGGTGGCAGGGGGTGGAATGAATGACAGTCCCTTGTTTTGATGACGGGCCACTGCCCATCATAGGAACTCTTGCTGCAGGCAAGGAATGATAGGAATCACTGTTTCCAGGCTATGCCAATGTTGACTCCATAACCTTTTTAGGTACCATCGAAGTTTCCTCATATGCAGTCTTACATATGGAATTATTAGAATGCAGGAAGCCATGAACCCCAAGGCCTGCAGAATTTGTCTTGCAGATAGCAGGGTTTTTGTGGCCACTTGTTTGAAGTAAGCCATCAATTGAATTTGTTTTTCTGGCGTGAGGCAAGTCATCTGGGCAGTTGTATTCAAGCTTGCACCCAGGAATGTAATTATTTCAGAGGGTACCAGTTGTGATTTATTTTCATTTATGGTGTACCCCAGGGCAAGTTAGAAGCCTTTTTACAAATGCCAGATGCTTTAGAAGAGTGTCCTTGTTTTCTGCCTGAATTAGACAATCGTCCAGGTAAGGATAAATTTGAATGTTTGTCTGCAAAATGCAATTACTGGTACCAGGCACTTTGTGAAGACCCTGGGCGCAGTAGATAAGCCAAAGGCCAGTGCAGAGAACTGGTAATGCAAATAGCCTGCTTTGAAGTAGAGGCATCTTCTGCAAGATTCCCCGACTGGAATATGCAGGTAAGCCTCTTAAGTCTAGAGTTACCAACCAGGCATCCTTGCCTAGCATAGGAAGTAACTGTTGTAGAGTCAATCAGCATCTTGAATTTTGGGATGTCCAGAAATGTATTTAGAATGGTTAAGTCAAGGATTGGACGCCATGATTTGTCTTTTCTGGGTACCAGGAAAAGTCTTGAATAAAAACCTTGTCCCTTTTCCTTTTCTGGTACTGGTTGAATAGCCCCCATATTCATGAGGGACATAACTTGTTTCTGGGCCTCTGCCCACTGATTTGGAGGCAGATCTGGCAATCTGTTTGGGATTGGTAACGTGTGGAAATGAAATCTGTATCCCTGGGATACTATATTTAAAACCCACTTGTCCTGGGTAATTATTTGCCAATTTCGTGCATGAAGTGCCAGTTTTCCCCCCAAAGGGGCTGCCAAAAGATAAATGCTTGGTGATTGCAGAGGAAAGTCATTGAGACTGTTTACCGTAGGAAGGTGCCTTGCTACTTCCAGATTTGGAAATGGAAGCACCCCATTGTTTTGTTCTGCAAGTTCCTTGTGACTGAAACCTGGAGCCTTCGGAGTGTCTGCGTTTGACCTGACCGGCTCGGGTGGGTACTGGAAAGGACCAATTCTTAGTAGGCCAGTGCCTACTGAACCTGGGTGGCTGCACTTGTAGGAAAGCTTTTACAGTTTGCCTATATTTAGCCTCATCTTCCATATTTTTCAAAACAACTTCTGCCTTATTACCAAATGGATTGTACTGTTGTAAAGGAGCATCCAACAATTTTGCTTTAACATGATCAGGCAGATTTTGCTCGAGCCAAGCATGCCTTCTCATCACAGATCCAGTTACAGCGGTCCTGCAAGAGGCCTCCAAGGAATCAAAACCACATTGCAAAGTATACTTTCCAACTTGTTCAGCTGAATGCAATAAATCCTGCAACTCTTCATTTTCCACACAGTCAGAAATCAAAATCATTTTCTGTTTAAGTAAGGCCATGACATGCTGCTGATATTTAAGCATATGAAATTGAGAGTTTAAAGCCCTGATTGCCAAGGTTGCAGATGTGTAAACCTTCTTACCCCATCTATCCAGCGCCCTAGAGTCTCTATCAGAAGGGGTAGGATTTTTAGCAGTAGAAGCCTTAACGCCCTTGGGACCCTGAGAAATGCTTTCAGGGTCAGCAGCAGGGTTTTTAAAAAGAAATTTGTGGGAGTCAGGAACCCTGTAATATCTGTCTGGCTTACTAGGAACCGGAGGCAGGGAATTAGGAGGCATGCTGGATTCTGAGAAAACATAATCAACGTCTAGAACAGGAGGTACAGCCAAAGGCCTAAGCTGAGGAAGAAGGAAATCCCCAAGCCTCTTTTTAGATTCTGAGAAATCCTGACTCTCCCAGTGAAAGTGTTCCCTTAAGGTATGCAAAGTTTCTCCTAAAGAAAAATCCTCAGGAGGAGAAGCAGAAGGGATGGAATCTTCTGCATCAGAGTCTCATAAGGTGGAATAGATCATTCCTGATCAGAAGAGGAATCAGAAGAAATAGAAACCTGATCTGATGATTCACAGTCAGTGCCTTGCCTATGCCTCTTAGCAGGAGGGGGATGGGAACCCCTGATTAAGGTAATTAAATCCTCAGCCATGTTGATAATTTGTTTTTTAGGCATAGGGGCCTGTGTACGTGGCCCAAGCGTCGTTTTTCTAGACATAGAAGTCGATTTTGGCCTAGGTTTTGAAGTTGGCGTCGATTTAATATACAAATCTTGAGGCCTGAAAACACCCACAGAAGCCGGTGCCTGCTCAGCGGCTCCGGACCCATCTAAGGTAGAGACATCCGTGGGTTCAATACTTCGTGTCTCGCGGCATACCGGACTCCGGATGGGTCTCAGTAGAGGCCTGCAAATCAAAAGTAGCGGGCATCAGGGGCTGCGAAAGCACCTCACTGAGTACCGGTGAACTGGCAACTGGCTTAGGAGAAGCTTTGTCGGTTTTGGACCTCGATGGTCTGTCTGTCTTTTTCTTTGCGTTTTTTGTGTATTCTGGTAGTCGGATTGCTAACAGATGACATTTCTGAATAGTTAAATCTTGAGCCAAAATATTTTGATGCAAAACTATACCGACGCTTAATAGTGCGCTGATTAAATTTAGCACAAAACCGACAGCAAGGCACGTTGTGGTCAGGGCCTAGGCAAGGAATACAGTACAAATGAAAATCCTTATGAGGTATTTGCTTCCCACAAGTAATACAATTATTAACTTTATCTGACATCGGTAAGGCGCAAGAAAAAGTTTCCACAATGGGGTACTTAGCTTTAGGTTGAAAACTTCAGTTCTGAAACTCGAAAACGAAAATTTCAGGAGTCTGGCAACGGGCACTTGCTAACTGCTTCTGCTTCGGGCACCGTGCGGCAAGAAAGACTGATGAAAATGGTGTCGGCTGCATGTTTTATACCCCGGACAACCTGACGTCATGGAAGAAGGGACAACAACTGATGCAGGGCACAAGACTTTGTTAATCAGGCCGACTGAGGGCAACCTGCCAGCAGATTACCCCAAATGTAATGACTGCAACAGTGAAACACCAAGAACATCAACAGAGTTGGATCTGAGGTTCGGAACATCAACAGAGTTGGATCTGAGGTTCGGATCAGAACCCACAAGTTGAGGAATAAATGAAAATGACATAAAATCACACTTTAAATGTCACAAAGCAAACTTTTTTCCCATCAAAGAAGAGAATACAAATAAAATTTATTATAATTGGGAAAATATGAGGAATGTTTTAACAGATCAGCCTAACAATTCAAATTTCTAAAAATTAAAGCTGGTACAGCTGCTGGGTCAGGTCTATGATAAAAGTATAAAAATTATGAAAGACTAAGTAACTTTATACATTCTTTCTGCTTTCAAAGTAGCAGCAAGCTGGTTATCAGGGAATCCATAGGCTGTGACAAACATCCTCCAAAGTCGAGATAAATGAGGGGTATGAGAGGAGGTTCTGGGGAATTACAGTTTTAACAGTTCAGAGTCTTTTCTGAGGGAATGAGAAACCACAATGTTCTCCCACTGTAAACTCTGGCACATTCTAGAATCAGATAACATGTTCTCAGAAGAGTCTGAATCAGAAATTTGCAAAGAAAAACCTGTACCTGCCCCATTACATTCCTCTCTATATTCAGTTTATTGAATCTCTTAAGGAAAAGAACCCAGTTTTCTTTCACCAGAAGTCACCAGACAAAGAGTGGTCAATAGCCTCTGAAGCAGACTGTCAGACTAACTACTACTGCCCAGGGAAACTGGTGTAGCAGACGATACAGGTTTTATTTTCTGTTTCTTTTCTGACAGGAAAGTTGGAGCAAACAGGATTCCCCAGGGAAGGGCATAACATTCCGGCTAAGCAGGGGCACCTTCCCTGACACTTCTCCTAAAACAGCCAAGAGTGCCTCTCCCTTGCCCACTGTGGGGACCCCATCACCTGCAGAGTACGTGGCTAAACCCCAGTACATAGTGGCTGCATGGACAACGCCAGAAGGATCCAGAGAAAAAGTAGAGTGGCCTGAAGAACAAGCTTTGGCCACAGCAGAGTCACCCACCTGAAGCTCAGGCAAAGGCTATTTAGTTAACTTTTCAATTTTTGTGGCTGGAAGAACTACCAACTGTAGAACTGGTAGTCGGTTCCATGGTCAAGATGAAAATGGTGATTATTTACTGGGGAAGCAGCACAAGCCAGTAAAATTTAAAAACTTATTTTTCCCAGTACAAAATCAGCACTTTTCTTTACAAGCTACCCAAAAAATGATTTAAACAGCTTCACCACAGAAAAAGTTTAAATTAACTTTTAAATTGTCAGAAACAAAAGTACTCCCCAGTCTAAAAGTACAATAAAGTCACGTGGCAGTCAATAAAAGCACATATTTCTAACTTAAAATATACTATTCTTAATCAAAAACTAAGTTTAAACAAAAAAAAAAAGTGTGGAAGGTTTTTCTCCAAAGGAAACTTACTTGCCCAGCAATGGAGCAGCACAAGCCAACCGCGGATCCTTGAAAACCTGCAAAGGAGCACTCTCTACAGTGGCAAGAAAGGTCTGAAGGACTTTACTAACCTTTTAGTCAGCTCAGCTCGAGCTAAAGGTTTGGCCGAGTTGAAGGGGCCCTGAAGCTTTGGAAGCTGTAAGGCTGTTATAATCTATACAAGCTATAACCCCTACAGCTTAGGCTGCTTCACCAGTGATCAATATGATGAACATAGTCGTACACAATCGATTTTCTCCATTCCATAAGACAAGAGAGACTATATAGTCAGAGTATGGCAAAAAAAATGACAACAGGAAGTATGTGGAAATAAGTCTCAAACGGAGAGCAAAAGAAGTTTCAGGTTTTGACTTCTGATATCATTAGTGACATGCCGGAACCCAGGTACATTCTTCCCTTCTGTAGATGCCCACCCATTAAATTACCTTTTATTATCAAGTCACTGGTTACATCACTTACAAGATGAGGGATCCTGAAAAGTGCTCAAAGATCTTCTCTATAAAAGACACAGACACTCTTGTTTATTAACACCGAAGCTATGCTACTCAATTATTTTGTAACTATCAAGTTTTGATCTAGTCTCTACCAAAGGCAACAGCAGTGCATGTTTCTTCCCACAGTTAAAGGTGCACTTCAGGCTACAAAAAGACACCTGAGAGCTTAAGACTGACATCATGCTTTACAACAAAAAGCCAGTTCAACTATCTTCCAATATTATTAAGCATACACAACGAAGTCTTAAAAGACTGAAGGTCTTCTTTTTCTTCATTCTATCTTCATGGGATGCCTTACACAATGCCACACCTTCAAGCTACAGAACCAATATTAACAAAAGGGCATTAGCTTTATGAGCACTGCAGATGTAAATTTGGTAACACCCCCTCAACACTGCCACAGGCGCAACAAAATACAATACACTGGGAAACAGAAAAGCTTCTGAAAAGTTTTTACAATGAGGACAGATTGCAGAAACTTAATACAGTCAACATGACACTAAGTTTCATTTTCTAAGAATGGGCACCAGTTCAGAATAAAGTAGAAAATTGTATCCTAACAGGTTACTGTAAGACTACAAATCTACTGTACAAAATTCTATATGGCGGACAATTCTACACAACATATATATACAGACTTACTGCTCTGCATTACTACACACTTCCATTACTAAAACCAAATTTAACAGCTGCAATTTTCTGAGCTTTACAAATGCAAAGAAATATACTGCAAACCATAACAGAGACATTGGTCTTGCAAAAAATAGACAGAGTAAGTGAAAACAGCATTACTGTTTAACGACTCTTTGAAGATGTTGACATCCTTATAAAACCAAGTTCATTGTGGCTACTTCACTTGCGGACCATACTCAAGACTTTAAGATAATGCTAAGATATACTAGTGCTGAATTGTTTTAGCTGCTTTATGTACCTACAAACTTGCAGGTCAGGGAAAGAGATTCAGACAGAAAGGCTTTGCCAAGTATAGCATGGGAAAAGGCAAGCCAGAGATAGTAAAGGAGGTTTAAATCAAGAGAAGTCTGTCTCCTGCTCGTTTTTCCTACAGCTCAGCAAAACTTGGAGTCCTAGCCTGTATTCCAGAAGTGTTTTACTTATATCCACAGTGCCATCCAGGCAAAGTTAAGTACCTTTGATTCCTAAATTACACTTATTTTGAGTGAAATACTGTGCCCTGCGTTAGCATGTGCATTTCACTAAATTAAACAAAATGTTGCTCTTCCTCCCATGTTACTGCTGTTACACTTTCTTGAAACTGCCCTCAGCAATTTCCAGCTAGTTGTTTAAGTGGTTTGTGGCACCCCTGCATAGGTGGGTCTCTTTTACTGGGTTTTTTTTAAATACAGTAAGAGGATTAGGTTTGTTCATCTTGTGGCAGGTGTTTTTGCCTGGTCTGAACTGGGAAATACACAGACTCATAGTGCAATCATTTTATTGGCTCAGTTACTTTTCTGTGCTACTACAAATTTTGCACATTTCCATGGGTTATTATTGCACTGTATTGTAGCAAACAACTAAAATGCAAAACTTTCCCTCTAGATAAAACTGTACCCTGTAAAGCAGCAATATCGCATAAATATCTTATGTGCCAACAAGCTAAGAGCAGCTAGTTGGGCGCCACGTGGCAGTATCTACAGATTAAGTAGAACTCAGTACTACGTAAACATTAAAATTAGCAGAATTTAGTACTATTTAGAACAATCTGCCCCAAAAGCAACCGTATTAGTCTGCACCAACAAAGCACCCTTATTAGCCTTCAAATACCAAAATACCACCTCCTTGTAGATCACAAACAAAAGGGCAGGACAGTATGTATATGCAATTTCCTAACTTCTCTGTAGCCAGCTTGGTGGACGTGAGCATCTTGAGACAGTGTAGCAATTGTCTCATGTTTACTGACAACTACTTAATACTCAAAGAACACACCGTGTGCAAGATGTGTACTTACACACGGACACTGGAGGCTAAACTGTTGCATACCAGTCCACATCAGGTTGCTGAAAGCAAGCACCCAACATCCACCTCACACAGCACAAAAAGTACAGTTGTGTACACTTACCATAAATGTAGATGTTAGAGTGTATTCATTGTTGCAGTCATTACATTTGAGTAATCTGCTTGCAGGTTGCCCTCAGTCGGCCTGATTAACAAAGTCTTGGGCCTTGCGTCGGTTGCTGTCCCTTCTTCCGTGACATCAGGTCGTCAGGGGTATAAAACATGCAGCAGACGCCATTACATAAGTTTTTCTTGCCCCAGATGTCGGGTATCCCCCAACTGGGGAGCAAATATAATTAAAAACACAAAAATATATACCTCCAATCCCAAAAGCAAATGCACCAAAAGGGCTTTTAAGCATAGTGAAAGAAAGCAGAGGTATAGCCAGAGAAAAATAGGGCGCTGGAGGGAGGGCAACCAGGACTACAACAGTGAACACACTCTAACATCTACATTTATGGTAAGTGTACACAACTGTACTATGTTGTTCGTGTTTCACTGTTGCAGTCATTACATTTGGGTAGATTCCCAAAGCTATGGTTGGGTGGAGGGAATTATACAGCATTAGGACCAGCTATAAGGCCCTGCAGGACAGCAGTGGCAAAGCCAGCTCTGGATTTAGAGAAAAGTGGTAAAAGGCAATGTTTGGTGAACGTATGAACTGAGCTCCGGGTAGCAGCTTCTAGGATGTCCCTAGTAGGAACACCTCTGAGAAAGGCTGTTGAAGTAGATGCAGCCCTGATGGAATGGGATCTGATCTCCTGGGGGATAGTTTTTCCATGGTGCATATAGCAGAAACGAATACAATGGCTTATCCATTTGGAAATGGTTTGCTTTGAAATAGCCTTTCCCTCTGCCCCTACAGCAAATGCCACCAGCAGTTGTTCAGATTTTCTTTAAGATTTTGTCCTGTTTAAGTAAAATCTAAGTTGTCTGTGTACATCCAATGAATGCAGAATCCGCTCCCCCTTGTTCTGTGGATTGGGAAAGAAAGTTGGCAAATGAATGGTCTGATTAAGAGCTACACTGGATACCACCTTAGGCATGAAGGATGGATTGGTCCCGAGAGATACCCTGTCTGCATGAAAAATGATGAAGGGCTCCAATGCCATAAGAGCCTGTAATTCGGAAATCCTTCTAGCTGAAGTGACTGCTAAAAGGAAAGCTGTTTTCCAGGAGAGAAATTTTAAGTCTGCAGTAGTAGCTGGCTCGAAAAGAGGGAGAGTGAGCTTCTCCAGTACAAAACTGAGGTTCCCAGGCAGAGGTTGGAGCTCTCCTGGGTGGTCTTAAGCTTTTGGCCCCTCTGAGATGCTGCTTTAGCAGAGGATGAGAGAAGAGGGGAGGTTCTGTGTTGTAATGAGCAGAAATGGCTGAGGCATGGATTTTTATGGAAGAAAAGGACAGGCCCTTTTTGAAGCATCTCAGTTAAGTATTACAAAATCTGAGGAATGTTGTGCACTGCTGTGCTTATCCTTTGAGACTGATTCCAGGGACAGAATCTTTTCCATTTGTCAGCATAAGATTTTCTAGTACTAGGTCTTCTCGCCTCGCAAATGACATCCATCACAGGTTTGCTGAGGGATGCTAAGGGTGAATTTAGGGGATTAGCCACGCTGCAAGATTCAAAGTTTAGTGCCGAGTGTGCAGAATTTGGTTGTTCTGCTGAGACAGTAAGGTGTCTGAGGCAGGTGTAAGGTGTGACACTGCACAGGAGTGGGTACCAGTGTTGGCGAGGCCAGTCTGGAGCAATCAAAATCATTTCTGGTTTGTCCTGTTTGGAAAGCAGAGGCAGAGGGAGAAAGGCAGACTGTTAGGTTTTCCCAGCTGAAGGATATAGCATCCACTTTCCAGGCTTTTTTGTGATGGGTTCTTTTGCAAAATTTGTCCAACTGATGGATCTTTTTTCCTCACCCCAGAGGTATGTCTGGGCTCCCGCATTTGCATGTCAACATGTTGAAAATCCGTGACTCCAGTTTCCATTCGTGTGGGTCCATGAGATTTCCGCTTAGTTCGTCTGCCAGAGTATTCAGCTTTCCTGGCAGGAACTGAGCTTGTAGTTGTACTTGATAGGTCAAGGCAGTGTTCCACAATGCCATGGCTAGTCTGCAAAGGGGGTAGGAGTGTGCATCACCCTGCTTGTTTATATACCACATAACCGTGGTGTTGTCTATCATTAATTGTCCTGGATGAAGGTAGTCCTTTGAAGGCTGTCAGAGCATTCTGTACAGCTAGCATTTCTTTTTGATTGATATGAAGGTGCATTTGATTTAGGCTCCATTTGCCCTGAATGTACTTCCCTGCCAGATGAGCCCCCCCCCCTTCCCCCCCAAGCATAGTCTGATGCGTCTGTAGTTAGGGTTTGGGCTGCAGGGGGTGGTGTGAATGACAGTCCCTTGTTTTGGTGGCAGGCCTCTGCCCACCATAGGAACTCTAGTTGCAGGCAAGGCATGATAGGAATCATTGTTTCCAGGGTGTGACAATGCTGACTCCATAGACTTTTTAAGTACCACTGAAGTTTCCTCATATGCAGTCTTGCATATGGAATTAGAAGAATGCAGGAGGCCATGAACCCCAAGGCTTGCAGTATTTGCCTTGCAGAAAGTAGGGTTTTTGTGGCCACCTGTTTGAAGTAAGTCACCAAATGAATTTGCTTCTCTGGCATAAGGAAAGCCATCTGGGCAGTTGTATTCAAGACTGCACCCAGGAATGTAAATTTTTGAGAGCGTACCAGTTGTGATTTCTTTTAGTTTATAGTGTACCCTAGACAAGTTAGAACCCTTTTTACAAACGCCAGATGGTTTAGAAGAATGCGCTTGTTTTCGACCTGAATTAGACAATCATCCAGGTATGTATATATTTGAATATTTCTTTGCCTGCAAAACGCAATTACTGGAGCCAGGCACTCTGTAAAGACCCTGGGCACAGTAGATAAGCCAAAAGGGCAGTGCAGAGAACTGGTAATACAAGAAGCCTGCTTTGAAGCGGAGGTATTTTCTGCAAGATTCCTTGATCAGGATATGCAGGTAAGCCTCTTAAATCTAGAGTTGACAACCAGGCATCTTTGCCTAGCATAGGAAGTATCTGGTGAAGAGTCAGCATCTTGAATTTTGGGACGTCCAGAAAGATGTTTAGAGTAGGTAAGTCCAGAATTGGACGCCAAGATTTGTCTTTTCTGGGTACCAGGAAAAGTCTTGAATAGAAACCTTGTCCCTTTTCCTCTTCTGGTACTAGTTGAATAGCCTCATGCTCACGAGGGAAAGAACTTGTTTCTGGGCCTCTGCCCACTGACTGGGGGCAGGTCTAGCCATCCGTTTGGAACTGGCAGCGTATGGAAATGAAATCTATATCCCTGGGATACTATATTTAAAACCCATTTGTCCTGGGTTACAACTTGCCAGTTTTTTTGCATGAAGAGCCAGTTTTCCCCCCAAAGGGGCAGCTAAAAGGTAAGTGCTTGTTAAGTGTAAAGGGAAGTCATTGAAACTGCTTACCATAGGGAGGTGTCTTCTTGTTGCCAAATTTGGAAGAGGAGGCACCCCATTGTTTTGTTCTGAAAGTACCTTGGGACTGAAATCTGGTGCATTTGGAATGTCTGGGTTTAACTTGAGTGTCTCTTGAAGGAACTGGTAAAGACCAGTTTTTAGTAGGCCAGTGTCTACTAAATCTTGGAGGTTGTTCTTGTAAGAAATCCTTCACAGTTTGCATAGATTTAGCTTTATCTTCCATCTTTTTTTAGAACTTCTTCAGCCTTATTACCAAAGAGATCGTCCTGTTGTAAAGGAGCATCTAACAATTTTGCTTTAACATGATCAGGCAGATTTTGCTCTCTGAGCCAAGCATGCCTTCTTAGCACAGACCCACTTACAGCAGCCCTGCAAAAGGCCTCCAAAGTATCAAAACCACATTGCAAAGTATGTTTTCCAACTTGTTCAGCTGAATGCAATAAATCCTGTAAATCTTTATTTTGCACACAGTCAGAGATAAACATTTACTGTTTAAGCAGTCCCATGAGATGCTGCTGATATTTTAGCATATGAAATTGACAGTTTAAAGTTCTGATTGCCAGGGTTGCAGAAGAGTAAACCTTCTTACCCCATCTATCCAGCGCCCTGAAATCGGTATCAGAGGGGGTAAGATTTTTAGCAGTAGAAGCTTTAATGCCCTTGGGACCCTGAGAAATGGTTTCAGGATCTGCAACAGGATTTTTGCAAAGGAATTTGTGGGAGTCAGGAAAGTACAGTTTTGTACCTACCATAAATGTAGATGTCCGATAGGTATGCATCTGCAGTCATAACATATGGGTTGTCCTGCCTCAGGCAGCCCTTCGGTCGGCCGGATTCCAAAGTCTGGGTCTGGCCTCGGCTGATGTCGCACTTCACCCGACGTCATAGCTCCTGGGGTATAAAGGCATCAGCCGACGCCATTTTCCTCAGTGTTTCTTGCCCCAGATGCCAGGTGCCCTCTAGGAAGGCTAAATTTGGATAAAGTAGAAAATTCCAAACAGTAGAAATCAAAAAGTATATATACATATATACATACAAACAAATACACCATAATAGATTCCCCCAGCTAGCTAAGAGAGGGGTAAGTACCCTAGGAATACCACAGAGGGAAGGAGGGTGGGTAATCCTGACTGCAGATGCATACCTATCGGACATCTACATTTATGGTAGGTACAAAACTGTACTATGTCATTCAAGGATGCATCTGCAGTCATAACATATGGGTAGAATACCATAGCCAAACTGGGGGAGGAGGCACTAAGATAATGATCGTGTAGTTAAGATCCCTTGTAAAACTGCAGTTGCAAAACCTGCTCGGGATCTGGAGTATAAAGGAAGATTGTAATGCTTGGCAAATATATGCACGGAGCTCCAAGTAGCAGCTTCTAAAATGTCTTTGGTAGCCACTCCTCGTAGGAAAGCTGTAGTGGTGGCTGTAGCTCTTGTGGAGTGAGGCCTGATATTTTCAGGAGTTGTCTTTCCATGAATAGAGTAACAATCGAATGCAATTTCCTATCCATTTTGAAATTGTCTGTTTGGAAATTGCTTTTCCTTGCACTCCTGTTGCATATGCTACCAGAAGCTGGTCAGTTTTTCTGTTGGTCTTAGTTCTGTCCAGATAGTAGCGCAGTTGTCTGTGTACATCCAAGGTGTGCAGTAGTTTTTCCCCTCTGTTCTGTGGGTTAGGGAAGAACGTAGGTAAATGAATAGCTTGGTTCAAGGAAACTCTGGATACCACCTTTGGCATGAAAGTAGGATTGGTTCTCAGAGACGCTCTATCCTGGTGAAAGATAAGGAAAGGCTGCACTGCCATTAAGGCCTGTAACTCTGATACCCTTCTTGCTGAAGTGATTGCTAGAAGGAAGGCAGTTTTCCAAGATAAGAACTGTAAGTCTGCTGATGCTGCTGGTTCAAAAGGGGGAAGTATTAATTTTTCCAGCACAAAATTGAGATCCCATGCAGGTAGAGGTGGTTTCCTTGGAGGTTTTACATTTTTGATCCCTCTCAGAAATTGTCTGAGGAGAGGTTGAGAGAAGATAGGAGGATCCATGTTGTACTCTGCTGAAATTGCTGAAGCATGAATCTTAATGGAAGAATAGGACAGGCCATTGTGGAACAGTTCTGCTAAGTATTCTAGGATGTGTGCTAGGTCTGCCAGTGTGACATCTGTTCCCTTTGATGCACTCCAAATGAGGAATCTCTTCCATTTGGCTGAGTATGTTTTCCTTGTGGAGGGTCTGTGAGCCTCCAGGATAATGTCCTTGACCCTCTGAGATAAAACAGGTTGGTTTTGCTTTATGCAATTTTCCAGGCAGTTAGCTGCAGTGTTTTCAAGTTTGGATGCAGGGTCTTGTAGTTGTTCTGTGTTAGAAGTAAAGGCCATAGAGGTAGAGGCCATGAGTTCATCCGAGACATGCTTCTCAGTAGCGGGTACCAATGCTGCCTTGGCCAGTCTGGAGCTATCAGAATTACCTTTGGCTGTTCCTCCCTGATCTTCAGTAGAACATTGTACATCAATGGGAGAGGTGGAAAGGCATAAACTGTCAGGGCCTTCCAGCTGAAAGAAAGGGAGTCCACCCTCCAGGCTTGTGGGTGGTATTCTCTTGAGCAGAATTTCTTCAGTTGGTGGTTGAGTGGGGAGGCAAACAGGTCTATCTCTGGCATTCCCCATGTCTTTGTTATGGTTTTGAAGATGTCTGGATGCAGCATCCATTCGTGAGCATCCGTGGTAGCTCTGCTTAATCTGTCTGCTAGTGAATTTTCTTTTCCTGGTACGAATCTGGCCTGCAGTTGAATGTTGAGATTCAGGGCTAAGTTCCACAGATCCATTGCCATCCGGCATAGGGGTTGGAATGCGTGCCTCCCTGTTTGTTGATGTACCACATGACTGTGGTATTGTCCGTCCTTACCAGCAGGTGTCCTTGCTGGAGGAATGATTTGAATGCCTCGATTGCATGCTTCACTGCCAGCATCTCCTTTAGATTTATGTGTAGATTCAGCTGGTCTTGGGACCATAGGCATTGGATACACTTGTCTTCCATGTGTGCCCCCCAGCCTAGGTCTGAGGCGTCCGTGGTGATGGTCTGCCTTGGTTGTGGTTTGTGGAAAGGCAACACTCTGTTGGTCTGGCAGGCCTGAAACCACCACAGGAATTCTTGTTTCAGGCATGGAATGATTGGTATCATGGTTTCTAGACTGTGTCTGTGTTGAGACCATACATTCCTTAGGTACCATTGTAATTTTCTCATATGAAGTCTGGCATGTGGGATCAAGATTATGCAGGATGCCATGTAACCCTGGGCCTGCAGGACTTTACTTGCAGTATGCTGATTTTGTCTTGTCAATTCCATGAAGTAAACTGGAAGTTGCTTTTGTTTTTCTTCTGTGAGAAAAGCCATCTGAGTTATTGTGTCCAATTCTGCACCCAAAAATGTTATCCTTTCGGATGGCACTAGTCTTGACTTCTGTATGTTGATGGTTCCAG